>NC_052148.1:112485940-112657475 GCF_902713615.1 Scyliorhinus canicula | reverse complement strand
CTGTGAGTGGGGGAATGGAGAAGGGGCTGTGAGTGGGGGAATGGAGAAGGGGGCTGTGAGTGGGGGAATGGAGAAGGGGGCTGTGAGTGGGGGAATGGAGAAGGGGGCTGTGAGTGGGGGAATGGAGAAGGGGGCTGTGAGTGGGGGAATGGAGAAGGGGGCTGTGAGTGGGGGAATGGAGAAGGGGGCTGTGAGTGGGGGAATGGAGAAGGGGGCTGTGAGTGGGGGAATGGAGAAGGGGGCTGTGAGTGGGGGAATGGAGAAGGGGCTGTGAGTGGGGGAATGGAGAAGGGGGCTGTGAGTGGGGGAATGGAGAAGGGGGCTGTGAGTGGGGGAATGGAGAAGGGGGCTGTGAGTGGGGGAATGGAGAAGGGGGCTGTGAGTGGGGGAATGGAGAAGGGGGCTGTGAGTGGGGGAATGGAGAAGGGGGCTGTGAGTGGGGGAATGGAGAAGGGGGCTGTGAGTGGGGGAATGGAGAAGGGGCTGTGAGTGGGGGAATGGAGAAGGGGGCTGTGAGTGGGGGACTGGAGAAGGGGCTGTGAGTGGGGGAATGGAGAAGGGGCTGTGAGTGGGGGAATGGAGAAGGGGGCTGTGAGTGGGGGAATGGAGAAGGGGGCTGTGAGTGGGGGAATGGAGAAGGGGGCTGTGAGTGGGGGAATGGAGAGGGGGCTGTGAGTGGGGGAATGGAGAAGGGGGCTGTGAGTGGGGGAATGGAGGAGGGGGGCTGTGAGTGGGGGAATGGAGAAGGGGCTGTGAGTGGGGGAATGGAGAAGGGGCTGTGAGTGGGGAATGGAGAAGGGGCTGTGAGTGGGGGAATGGAGAAGGGGGCTGTGAGTGGGGGAATGGAGAAGGGGCTGTGAGTGGGGGAATGGAGAAGGGGGCTGTGAGTGGGGGAATGGAGAAGGGGGCTGTGAGTGGGGGAATGGAGAAGGGGGCTGTGAGTGGGGAATGGAGAAGGGGCTGTGAGTGGGGGACTGGTGAAGGGGGCTGTGAGTGGGGGAATGGAGAAGGGGCTGTGAGTGGGGGAATGGAGAAGGGGCTGTGAGTGGGGGAATGGAGAAGGGGGCTGTGAGTGGGGGACTGGAGAAGGGGGCTGTGAGTGGGGGAATGGAGAAGGGGGCTGTGAGTGGGGGAATGGAGAAGGGGCTGTGAGTGGGGGAATGGAGAAGGGGGCTGTGAGTGGGGGAATGGAGAAGGGGCTGTGAGTGGGGGAATGGAGAAGGGGGCTGTGAGTGGGGGAATGGAGAAGGGGGCTGTGAGTGGGGGAATGGAGAAGGGGCTGTGAGTGGGGGAATGGAGAAGGGGCTGTGAGTGGGGGAATGGAGAAGGGGGCTGTGAGTGGGGGACTGGAGAAGGGGGCTGTGAGTGGGGGAATGGAGAAGGGGGCTGTGAGTGGGGGAATGGAGAAGGGGCTGTGAGTGGGGGAATGGAGAAGGGGCTGTGAGTGGGGGAATGGAGAAGGGGGCTGTGAGTGGGGGAATGGAGAAGGGGCTGTGAGTGGGGGAATGGAGAAGGGGCTGTGAGTGGGGGACTGGAGAAGGGGGCTGTGAGTGGGGGAATGGAGAGGGGGCTGTGAGTGGGGGAATGGAGAAGGGGCTGTGAGTGGGGGAATGGAGAAGGGGGCTGTGAGTGGGGGAATGGAGAAGGGGGCTGTGAGTGGGGGAATGGAGAAGGGGGCTGTGAGTGGGGGAATGGAGAAGGGGGCTGTGAGTGGGGGAATGGAGAAGGGGGCTGTGAGTGGGGGAATGGAGAAGGGGCTGTGAGTGGGGGAATGGAGAAGGGGGCTGTGAGTGGGGGAATGGAGAAGGGGCTGTGAGTGGGGGAATGGAGAAGGGGCTGTGAGTGGGGGAATGGAGAAGGGGCTGTGAGTGGGGGAATGGAGAAGGGGGCTGTGAGTGGGGGAATGGAGAAGGGGGCTGTGAGTGGGGGAATGGAGAAGGGGGCTGTGAGTGGGGGAATGGAGAAGGGGGCTGTGAGTGGGGGAATGGAGAAGGGGGCTGTGAGTGGGGGAATGGAGAAGGGGGCTGTGAGTGGGGGAATGGAGAAGGGGCTGTGAGTGGGGGAATGGAGAAGGGGCTGTGAGTGGGGGAATGGAGAGGGGGCTGTGAGTGGGGGAATGGAGAAGGGGGCTGTGAGTGGGGGAATGGAGAAGGGGGCTGTGAGTGGGGGAATGGAGAAGGGGGCTGTGAGTGGGGGAATGGAGAAGGGGGCTGTGAGTGGGGGAATGGAGAAGGGGGCTGTGAGTGGGGGAATGGAGAAGGGGGCTGTGAGTGGGGGAATGGAGAAGGGGGCTGTGAGTGGGGGAATGGAGAAGGGGGCTGTGAGTGGGGGAATGGAGAAGGGGCTGTGAGTGGGGGAATGGAGAAGGGGGCTGTGAGTGGGGGAATGGAGAAGGGGGCTGTGAGTGGGGGAATGGAGAAGGGGCTGTGAGTGGGGGAATGGAGAAGGGGGCTGTGAATGGGGTGGTGAAGAGGGCTATGAGTGGTGGTTTGGAAGACGGGGTATTGAGTGGGGGGTTGGTGAAGGGGCCAGTGAGTGGGGGGCTGGTGAAGGGGCTGTGAGTGTTGGGTTCGTCAAGGGGGCTATGAGTGGGGTGGTGGTGAAGGGGGCTGTACGTGGGGGGCAATTGGTGAGGGACGGTGCGAGTGGGGGGTTGGAAAACAGGGCTTTGAGTGTGGGGCTAGTGAAGGGGCTGAGTGGTGGGTTCGTGAAGGTTGCTGTGAGTGGAGGGTGTGGAGAAGTGGACTGTGAATTGGGCATTGTTGAAGGGTCTGTGAGTTGGCGGATTGGAGAAGGGGGCTGCGAGAGGAGGGTTCAGAGGAAAGGTTCAGTGGCATGAAGAGTGAAATCCTGGGTGGATCCGAGAATATTGGTCGTGGTATGGAATAGACGCAATGAAAGGGGCAATAAGACATGATAGGCTGCCTCGGTGAGGGCCCGTCTAAGGCAGGTAAATGTTGGTTAGGCCTGTTTGAGGGGACTAGAGGAAGGTGGGCATCACAAGCGTGACTTGTGTGGTCATGTTGCCAGGGAGGCCATGTTCTCAGTGACAGACCAAAGGGTTATGGGTGGTCGGAGAGTAAATGTGACACTAGGGATGGGAGGAGGGCAAGGTGTGGGTTAGGGCTAAAGGGCAGACTGTGTTTGAGCAGGCCTGTAATGATATGTACATTATTGCTGCTGAAACATTGACCATTACCCCAATGCCCAGCTCATTAAATGCTGGATGGGAGGAGGATCATGGGGTGGGCAGAGCTGCAGGTCAGCTCAACTGGACAACTGAAGGGGAACCCCAACATTTATTCCTGACAAGGGAAACATGTTTAAATGGAATAGGATATAAAGGGCAAGGGAACAGTGTGTGTGGGAGGCTTCGTGCACGTGGCTCGCAAGGGCCACAGCATAGATCGATGCCTCCCTGCACAGGCATAATTCTGGGTTATATAGGCTGCCTGGGTGGCCCCTTTAAATTGGGATTGTGTACAGACATTAAGATTAATCCAAGCAATGCAAACTGAGGAGGTCTCTAAAAAGTGCAATTATACATATATTTATAATTGTGCAGCAACAAGGAACAATAATAGAGTGCACACAGAATTCCTTACTTCTATGTCGCCTGCAACTGTACCTAGGTGCTTCTCTGACATCAGGAGCAAGGGTGGAGGCAATCTACTGATCACCATGCCCAAGTTGTCTTTGGTGACCTTGGTGGCCATCGCTTGGAGGCTCGAGGCCTGGAGGGCCCCAGCTTCATTTGGATCTCTCGCCCTTGGGCAGGTGCACCCTTCGCGTTCCCAGAAGCTAGAGATGATGGGCTAATAGATCAGGGGGACTCAGAATGTCTGTATATCCTTCAAGGGTCCTGAGGTGTCTGCCTGATGCTGCTCTGCCTTTTGGGTGGCCGTGAGTCTCTACCTGACTCTTTGAGAGAAAGAGGTGCCTGGGCGGAGATCGATATTGTATTCCGTGATTTTGTCTTGCAATAATTCTACAGAAATGCTGAAGTCCTAGCCAGAATGATGATTTATTGATGTCCATGTGGTAAGATAACGATCAGAATGCTACACAGACCAAGTATCATAGAGTTCCATTAGACTCTACTGAAGTTACCCTTTTGTGCGACTGTCCTCGTGTATGCCTTACAACCTTCTGCTGGTAGCCAGATGTCAACTGACTGAACTCTCACGCCACCTGCTGGTGGGAGGTCTCACTGCTGAGTACATGTAATAATATCTACAGACATATCACCACAGTTCAGTTGCCCCTTTTCCCTATTGCGTAGTCACTATAAAGGCTCCCTCATGGGGACAGCACCAGAGTTCAGTCTGTGGTTAGGTTTCTATGTGCAGAAATGAAGCATGCTTCCTCACTGGATGTCTGGGAGAGGCAGCCTGGCCTGCCGTATCCTACTTTGAAGTCCAGCACGTCATGAATGAATTGCCATTCGGGCACCTTTTAAATATGGAGCCCGCATGTGATGGCGGAGTGCACGTCTTTCTGCCTGCCCTGTTGGCTGACTCGTTGGGAAACTGCCAGCTACATAATATAGGGCCAACATCACATGATTGATCAATGTCAGCATCACAGTTTTGCAATGGACAAGACTCTTGTTTGCCACCCCAATTGTGGGCATTCGGCCTGAGCAGATCAAACCGCCCATTGTATCTGTTTTCAGCCTTTCAAAGAAATGTTTCAAATTAACTTAAGATTTTTAGCGTGGCTAAACCAGTAGATACCTTCGAAGGGTTTTTAAAGGGAAGGCGGAGGTCTAGTGGTATTGTCGCTCAGGATAATGATCTGGGGACCTGAGTTCAAATCCCACCACCGCAAGTGATGGAATTTAAACTCAATAAAATATCTGAAATTAAAAGTCTAATGATGACCATGAAACCATTAATGTAAAAACCCATCTGGTTCACTCATGCCCTATAGGGAAGGAAATCTGTCATCCTTACCTTACCTGGTCTGGCCTACATGTGACTCCAGACCCACAGCAATGTGGTTGACTCTTAACTGCTCTCTGAAATGGCCCAGCAACTACTCAATTGCTTTCAACCTCTACGAAAGTACAAAAAAGGAATCAAACCAGACGGACCACCCGGCATCAAACCAGGCATTGGAAACGACAATGGCAAACCCAACCCGGCCAGCCCTCAAAGTTCCCCTTTGGCTTATGCCAAAGTTGGGAGAGCTGTCTCACGGGCTAGTTAAGCAGCAGCCTGACATAGTCATACTCACAGAATCATATTTTACAGACAATGCCCCAGACACCACTATCACCATTCCTGGGTATGTCCTGTCTCACCGGCAGGACAGACCCAGCAGAGGTGATGGCACAGTGGTATACGGTCAAGAGGGAGTTTCCCTGAGAGTCGTCAACATCGACTCTGGACAACATAGAACAGTACAGCACAGAACAGGCCCATCAGCCCTCGATGTTGTGCCGAGCCATGATCACCCTACTCAAACCTATGTATCCACCCTATACCCGTAACCCAACAACCCCCCACCCCTTAACCTTACTTTTTAGGACACTACGGGCAATTTAGCATGGCCAATCCATCTAACCCGCACATCTTTGGACTGTGGGAGGAAACCGGAGCACCCGGAGGAAACCCACGCACACACGGGGAGGATGTGCAGACTCCACACAGACAGTGACCCAGCCGGGAACCGAACCTGGGACCCTGGAGCTGTGAAGCATTTATGCTAACCACCATGCTACCGTGCTGCCCTTGAAGTCTCTTGAAGTGCAGGAAAACATGAAGTCTCATGACTTGAGGTCAAACATGGGCAAAGAAACCTGCTGATTACCACGTACCAGCCACAATCAGCTGATGACTAAGTACTCTTCCATGTTGAACACCAAAGGGCATAGAATATGCTCTGGGTGAACGACTTCAATCTCCATCACCAAGAGAGGCTCGGTAGTACCACCACAGACCCAGCTGGCCGGGCCCTCAAGGACATAGCTACTAGACTGGGACTGCAGCAGGTGGTGAGGGAACCAACAAGAGGGAAGTATATACTTTGTTATGGGCCAGGGTTTTGAAAACTCCAAACTATATATCATGGAGTTCACCTGACCTACAACTGTTTAGCGATTTTGGTTCTGATGAGCACAAGGGCCTGGATTTCAGATGTTATTCAACAGAGGCCTGAAGCACTTTTAATCAAAAACAAGGTTTATTCTACAAATTTAGTTAACATTTTTATAAACACACACAGTGTTTATCAACTACAAACATAAATACCTTACACAGCTTCAGTAATCTATGTATCACCCTTAATACAATTCCCCCTTTAACTGTTCCAATTTAGTAACAAGCAGAATTGTACTCAGCCACAAATTGAAACCTCATGGCCCGGCATATCCCCCACTCTACCATTACCATCAAGCCAGGGGATTAACCCCGGTGCAATGACGAGGGCAGGAGAGCATGCCAGTAGCAAGATCAGTCAAAACTAAAAATGTGGTGTTAACTTCATGTGACAAACAGCATAAGCAGCAAGTAATAGAGAGGTAAGCAATTCCACAACAAATGCATCAGATCTAAGGGGTGGGATTCGCCGCTTCCCAACGTTGATATCGTAATCAGATGTCGGACGGAGAATCCCTTCTGACGCCCAAACCATGGGGCGGCCCCGGTTTGAGAGTTTCCACCCTCTTCAAAATGGCGTCATCGCGTTGCGTGCCACATGCCGTTGAAACGGCATTGGCGGGTCATTGGAAGGCGCTCCCCCGATGTTCTGCCCCCGATGGGCCGAGTTCCCAACCGTGCGGGACACGTGAGGTCTGAGTGGTCGGGAATCCAACGTGGCGGCCGCAGACTGTGTCCAGCACCGCCACACTCGGTCAGGAGCCATAGTACTGACCCGGGGAGGGCTCCTGCGAGGGTGGGTGGACTGGTGGGGGGTGGCCAAGGTGTGGCCTATGGGGCTGTATTTAGCAGACTGGGTCCAAGAGAGAAAAGGGGGATAATGTTTTGAGTCTGGATAACTCTTTGTCAGTGCTAGAGAGACTGGAAATGTGGTTTGATTTATACAGTAGTTGAGCGGCGGGGTTAGATAGGGGGCCAGCAATAGCTGGAGATAGACAAAGATGTTGAGGACAGGAGGCAAATGGAATGTAAATGGGGGTGATTAAGGCAAAGAAGGGTGCTGATAGTGGCACATAAAGAGTTTAAAATGTGTGAATGGCAGAACAACGTTGAATGGTGTGTTAAAAGGGAGTTCAGAACAGTTGGCCCAAGTAGAGTGAGCACAGTAAGAAGTCTTCCAACACCAGGTTAAAGTCCAACAGGTTTGTTTCAAATCACTAGCTTTCGGAGCACTGCTCCTTCCTCAAGTGAATGAAGAGGTATGTTCCAGAAACATATATCTGGACAAAGTCAAAGATGCAAGACAATGCTATGAATGTGAGCATTTGCAGGTAATGAAGCCTTTACAGTTTCTGAGACAGGGGTAACCCCAGATTAAAGAGGTGTGAATTGTCTCAAGTCAGGACAGGTGGTAGGATTTTGCAAGCCCAGGCCAGATGGTGGGGGATGAATGTAATTCGACATTAGTGGGGTGGGGGCAAGGGGGTAACAATGGTGAGGGAAAAACAGATCAATGGAAGAAATTAAAATAATTTGGGACCAAATAAATCAGGGACCGTTCTCTCCGGGATACCCTCGTCCACTCCTCCATCACCATCAACACCTCACCCTCTTCCCACGGTATCTTCCCATGCAATCGCAGAAGGTGTGACACCTGCCCCTTTACCTCCTCCCTGCTCACCAAATGAGTCTGCGATTCACGTCCACCATCTTCAATCTGTTCCTTTGCATTTACTGCTCCCAGTGCGGTCTCCTCTGCATTGGAGAGACTAAATGCCGACTGGGTGACCACTTTGCAGACACCTTCTGTCCATCCGCAAGCTGGACCCAGACCATCCTGTCACTTGGCATTTCAACCCATCGTCCTGCTCCCATGTCCACACGTGCATCCTTGGCCTGCTGTCATATGCCAGTGATGCCCAGTGCAAACTGGAGGAACAGCACCTCATCTTCCAATTAGGCACGTTACAGCCTTACAGACTTAACATTGAGTTCAACAACTTCAGACAGTTGACTCTCTCCTCCACCTTCAGCCCATTTTTATTTCTACCAATTAATTTAAATTTCTTCCATTGATGTGCTTTTCCCTCCCCATTGTTCCCCCCTCCCCCCCACTCCACTTGGGCCTTCTGTTCCTAGTTGCTCTTTGACACAATGCTCACCTTTGTTCTGTCATTCACACATTCTATTCGCTTTATGTGCCACTATCAGCACCCTTCTTAGCCTTAATCACCACCATTTACATTCCTTTGTCTTCTGTCCTCGACATCTTTGTCAATCTCCACCGATCGCTGGCCCGCTGTCCAGACCCACCACTCCACCCCCCCACCCCCACCCCACAGTATAAATCTAACCCCATTTCCAGTTCTCCCCAGCTTTGACAAATATTCACCCAGACTCAAAGCATTAGCTCCCTTTTCTCTCCATAGATGCTGTCAGACCTGCTGAGATTATCCAGTATTTTCTGTATTTTTGCAAAAGGCAAGGCTGAGGCATTTGCAACAATTTTCCGCCAGAAGTGCCGAGTGGTTGATCCACCTCGGTTCCTCCAGACATCCCCAGCATCACTAATGTCAAAGTTCAGCCACTATAATTCATTTCAGATGAGATGTGCAGCATGGCAGCACAGTGGTTAGCACAGTTGCTTCAAAGCTCCAGGGTCCCAGGTTCGATTCCCTTGGGTCACTGCCTGTGCAGAGCCTGCACGTTCTTCCCGTGTTTGCATGGGTTTACTCCGGTTGCTCCGGATTCCACCCGCAGTCCAAATATGTGCAGGTAAGGTGGATTGGGCATTATAAATTGCACTTAGTTTCCAAAAAGGTGGGTTACGGGGATAGGGTGGAGACGTGGGCTTAAATATGGTGCTCTTTCCAAGAGCCGGCGCAGACTCGATGGCCCGAATGGCCTCCTTCTGCTCTGTAAATTCTATGATTGTATGACATCAAAAAATGGCTGAAAGCACAAAGGCTGGGCCCTGACAATATTCCCGGAATAATACGTGTGCTCCAGAACTTGCCTCACCCCTAGTCAAGCTGTTCCAGGACAGCTACACCACTGTGAAACATTGCCCAGGTGTGTCCTGTACACAAGAAACAGGACAAATGCAACCCAGCCAATTACCACCCTATTAGTCTACTCTCCATCATCAGGATGTAGAGATACTGGCATTAGACTGGGGTGGGCACAGTAAGAAGTCTTACAACACCAGGTTATAGTTCAACATGCATGTTTCGAATCACTAGCTTTTGGAGCGCAGCTCCACCTTCAGGTGAATGGTGATGGAAGGAGTCATCAACAGTGCTATCAAGCGACACTTACTCAGCAATAACCTGCTCACGGATGCTCAGCCTGGGTTCCGCTAAGGTCACTCAGCTCTGATAAAAGCAAATTACTGCTGATGCTGGAATGTGAAACGAAAGAGAAAAAGCAGGTCTGGCAGCATCTGCAGGGAGAGAAAAGAGCTAACGTTTCAAGTCCGATGACTCTTTCTCAAAGCTAACAGACAGAGAAAGTGGGAAATATTTATACTGTGGAGTGAGAATGAAAGATGAGTCATAGCCACAGAAACCCAGGGTAACCGGGTGCTAATGGCCACAGAAACAAGGGGAATGAGTGCGAATGGCAGTCCCCAGAGAGAACAAAAGATGTCAAAGGTCTTTGACATCTGCTGTTTGAACTTTCACTTCTTTTGTTCTCTCTGGGGGCTGCCATTAGCACTTTTTCCCCTTGGGTTCTGTGCCATTAGCATCCGGTTTCCCTGGGTTTCTGTGACTATGACTCATCTTTCATTCTCACTCCACAGTATAAATATTTCCCACCTTCTCTGTCTGTTAGCTTTGAAAAAGAGTCATCGGACTCGAAATGTTAGCACTTTTCTCTACCTACAGATGCTGCCAAACCTGCTGAGATTTTCCAGCATTTTCACTTTCGTTTCACTTCGACTTCAACACCGCCTTGATTCAAACATGGACAAGAGAACTGAATGCCAGAGGTAAGAATGACTGCCCTTGATATCAAGGCAGCATTTGACTGAGTATGGCATCAATGAGCCCTTGGTAAACTGGAGTCAATGCGAATTGGGGGGAATCTCTCTGCTGGTTGGAGTCATACCTGGCACAAAGGACGATGGTTGTGGTGGTTGGAGGTCAATCATCTCATCTCCACGATATCACTGCAGGAGTTCCTCTGGGTAGTGTCCTGGGCCCAACGATCTTCAGCTGCTTCATCAGCTCCCTTCCATCATATGGTCAGAAGTGGGGATGTTCACAGATGACTGCACAATGTTCAGCACCATTCGCAACTTCTCAGATATTGAAGCAGTCCATGTCCAAATGCAAAAAGACCTGGACAATATCCAGGCTTGGGCTGACAAGTAGGAAGTAACATTTACGCTACACAAATACTAGGCAATGGCCATCTCCTACAAGAGAGGATCTAACCACCACCCCTTGACATTCAATGGCATCCACCATCACTGAATCCCCACAATCAACATCCTGGGAGTTACCATTGATCAGAAACTGAACTGGACGAGCCATATTAATACTGTCGCTACCAAGGAAGGTCAAAGGCTAGGAATCCTACTGCGAGTAACTCACCTCCTGACCCACCCAAAGCCTGTCCAACATCTACAAGGCACAGGTCAGGAGAAATGGAATACTCTCCACTTGCCTGAATGAATGCAGCTTCAACAACACTCAAGAAACTCAACACCATCCAGGACAAAGCAGCCAGCTTGATTGCTCCCCCTTCCACATACATTCAAACCCTCCACCACCAACAAACAGTGGCAATTGTGTGTATCATCTGCAAGATGCACTGCAGTAACTCACCAAGGTTCCTTAGACAGGACCTTCCAGACCCATGACTGCTACCATCCAGAAGGATAGGGGCAGCAGATACATGGGAGCCCTACCACCTGGAGGTTCCCCTCCAAGTTACTCAGCACCCTGACTTGGAAATATATCGCCATTCCTTCAGTATAAAAGCATATTACTGCGGATGCTGGAATCTGAAACGAAAGAGAAAATACTGGTAAATCTTAGCAGGCCCGGCAGCATCTGTCGGGCGAGAAAAGAGCTAACGTTTCGAGTCCAATGCACCTGGTTCCCCTGGGTTTCTATAGCTATGACTCATCTTTCATTCTCACACCACAGTATAAATATTTCCCACATTCTCTGTCTGTTAGCTTTGACAAAGAGTCTTTGGACTCGAAACTTTAACTCTTTTCCCGCCGTTCCTTCAGCGTCCCTGGGGCAACATCCTGAAACTCACTCCGTAACAGCACAATTGTTGTACGTACACCTCAAGGACTGCAGCGGTTCAAGAAGGCAACTCACCACCACCTTCTGAAGGGCAACTAGGGATGGGCAATAAATGCTGGCTGAACCAGCGATCCCCACATCCTGTAAATGAAAAAAGAAAGAAAATATTAAAGTAAAATTCAATTTATTGAAAAACTGACTGGTGTACACCAATGAAGCCGGTACATTTTTCAGTGTAGAACCATACTCAGTTATTTAAAATCAGTGTCCATACAGTTAGTGAGCTAAACACTCATTAAAATGTGAGAGGCTGGTGTTTTCCTTGGAGCAGAGGAGACTGAGGGGCGACATGACTGAGATGTATAAAATTATGAGGGCCACAGATAGTGTAGACGGGAAGAAACTGTTCCCCTTCGTGGAGGAATCAATAACTAGGGGACATAGATTTAAGGTAAGGGGCAGGAGATTTCGAGGGAATGTAAGGAGAAGCTTTTCACCCAGAGGGTGGTTGGAGTGTGGAACTCTGCCTGAAAGGATGGCGGAGGCAGAGGCCGTCATAACATTTAAGTATTTAGATGTACACTTGCAATGCCAAGGCATGCAAGGCTATGGGCCAAGTGCTGGAAAATGGGATTAGAATAGTTAGGTGGTTGTTTTTGACCGGCACAGATGAAATGGGTTGAAAGGCCTTGACTGTGCTGTAGACCTCTATGACTCTATAAACCTAGTGTCCGCTGTATTAATAAATCTGCACTAGGCTAACACTCTTAAATAAATGAAGGAATACTTTTTAATGCAAGGAAAATAACATTATGTCCTACCAATTATATTGGCTCCTGGAATATTTTACATTGTGATTATGCAATGGACTTTAAATAAAATTTGAGCCATATTTCTTTTCAGAAAACTAATACAATTCCAAGTGTATTTTGTGCCTGGGGAGCCAACTGTACCCAAGGCAAAAAACTCTTACTGCTATGTATTTACAGCCAACCTGATTTGTCTTTATATATCCACAGATGATTATTCTACATCTTTGTGTACAGGTCCGTATATTCTTAGGTGAGAACATTGTGACACCTCAAATTGAATGTGCTGACCTCTGCACTTGATTCTCCAATCCACACCCCCAACAAGCCAGACTCTGTGGCCGCAATGGAATCTGACAAATTCACTTAGTGTTAAGGACATTTTCAGTGTTGCTGTGTTGTCGTTTGTCTGACTGATGAATTAGATTACTTTATGCGAAGAATAAATGAATCTGACACACACAGTTGGAATCCTGTACACGTCAGGTTGATTTGCTGTTTAGGGGCATCAATCTGGATGGTGTGATGTTAACAATGACATACAAAGATAATGATTGAGTCATAGGTTGGTGCTACTACTGATTCACCGCCTATCCCCTGCAGGAACCCTTTTATGAGATTGGCAGCACCTTCCAATCACTGAAAGGGGCAGGTGGCAATCATAACCTTGCCATTTTTATTGTTGTCAGGTTCTCAGCAATGCTGGCACTAACATTTTATATTTACCCAGGGTATAGACATTAGCCAACGAGAATTGAAGCTATCACCCTAGAGGTAGTATTACGATAGTGTTCAGCCAGCATCTCCATGCTGTTATAACTAAATATTTAATAAACAAAACATGAGAATTCCTATCTCCAACTGTGAAAGATCCTGATTATTTTAGCAATAATTCTTGTGTTTCATAACGGAACGCTGTTTTTGGGAAGGATGGGCACTTAGGTTCATGTGTGTCTGAAGCAACAATATGTAAAATTTTAATTTTCACCCAGTTGGATGCACTTGCGCAATTCACTACTTTTGGACTGATGGCATTGATTTTAATTTTGGACCATCAACTCGTAGAGCAAAGAAGCAGCAATGATTTTGAGATACCAGACTTACTAACATTGTAAGAAGTTGTACAACACCAGGTTAAATTCCAACAAGTTTGTTTCAAATCACTAGCTTTCGGAGCACTGCTGCTTCCTCAGGTGAAGGAAGAGGTCTGTAAATATCTGTAAAGACTTAATTATCTGCAAATGCTCGCATTCAAAGTATCGTCTTGCATCTTTGACTTCGTCTATATATATGTTTCTGGAACCTACCTATTCATTTACCTGAGGAAGGAGTAGTGCTCTGAGAGCTAGTGATTCAAAACAAACCTGTTGGACTTTAACCTGTGTTGCCTTTTCTCCTGTGTGGCTCTGCTGTAACTATGGTAATCAATGGGTTTGCCCTTCTTTCCTCTGGGTATCTATGTTCCAATGCTCAGAGTCACCAGGTATCGAATGATACCACCACAAGGTTCAACCAGCTATCAATCAAAGAGCCAAACACCAGTTAGTTAGTTCAAGGTCAAGGGTACTTTATTTACCACAATTAGTCATGCAACGTAAACACTACTAGTTAACTACATCTATCAACTAAGACAACCTGTACTTAACCTGAGACACCGGGCTTAGGTCAGAGGAACAGCGGCCATTGCCCGATTCTGGATCTATCGAGTCTGGAGAAGTAACTGTTGCTCAGCTAGGCTCATCCGTCTGGTAGCGAGCGTTGAACTTGGACTTGCTTCTGGTGGTGCTGCAGTTGGAAACGGATGTAGCCGGGGCGCCGGGTCCAAGAGAGAACGAACACATGGCAGACTCTCTTCTTATGCATGGGTGTTTTTGCACTCTTTTAGATGGTCCTTCAGTTTGGACCCCACTAATTGGGTGATCCATGATCACTGTGTTCGATTTCTAACCAATAAATGGGCGGATGCCTGGATGGCTGGGCTGGATGGCCCAAGCGGTCACTGACCCTGTTGTTTACGCTTCCCTAGTACAGGGAGTGGCGCCGAAATGTCTGGGACTGTACCGGTCGAGTACCAGTTCTTTGTCTTGGTGAAGAGGGACCATCAACTGCTAATCGGCCGATCAAAATGCTAATTGGTCAGAGTTTCGATACCGTCTGGACCCCTTGCTTGCAAATGTACATTTCAGGCTCTGAGGCTGCCTGAATCTTGCTTTGTCCATTTTACCCACTAGGCTTTGCGAGTTTCTCTGTTCCTGGTTGTAAGTGGCCATCCCAGATGGCTACACTCCGTCATCTTGATCCTCAATGTGAAGCATGAAGGATCACACTGCTGGGTCTTCTTCTGTTCTCTGATATGCCGGGTAACCTCAATCAAGGACAGGTTCGACCCTACTCTGTCATATGGGTCAAAACATTTACCTAAATTTCCCTAACACAACACATATTCTAAAATTTCCTAAGGGGCCTTTAACATTCAAACCGATATTTCAGTCTCCTTACACAAAAGGGGAACCTCTAACTGTCTCTAACTACAGTAAGAAGTCTTACAACACCGAGTTAAAGTCCAACAGGTTTGTTTCAAACACAAGTGTTTCGGAGCGCTGCTCCTTCCTCAGGTGAATGAGCAGTGCTCCAAAAGCTTGTGTTTGAAACAAACCTGTTGGACTTCAACCTGGTGTTGTAAGACATCTTACTGTGCTCACCCCAGTCCAACGCCGGCATCTCCACATCATGGGCGGGATTCTCCCCTACCCGGCGTGACGGGGGGTCTCGGCGTAGGGGAGTGATGCCAACCACTCTGGGGTCGGGCCTCCCCAAAGGTGGGGAAGTCTCCGCACCTTTGGGGGCTAGCCCCGCGCCGGAGCGGTTGGCACCAGAAGACTGGCGCAAAAAACCGGCGCCAGCGGCAGTGGGGCTGGCCGAAAGGCTTTCGCTGGGCCCCCCCCAGGACCCCGGGGGCCCGATCGCGCCGCCAATCCCGCCGCCTCCAGAGGCGGTTCAAACCACAGCGGTGGGAGAGGCCTCCCAGCAGTGGGAGTTCGGCCCATCCAGGCCAGAGAATCGCCGCAGGGGCCTCGCCGATCGGAGTGGCGTGATTCCCACCGCCGCCATTTCCCGGGTGGCGGAGAATCTCTGCCACAGCAGGGGTGGGATTTTTGGCGGCCCCAGGCGATTTCACCCCATGTCTCTAACTAGACCACACTCATGCTGCTATTTAACAATCAAAGAACTTATCTTACAATACAAATATCCAATAGCAGCATCACAATCCTTCTTATCACTAACAGTCATACACAGAAAAAAATAGCTTTATTAATGAGACAACAACCGCGGAATTAATTAGAGAGAAAGGTTCAGAAAGAGTGTGGGGTTTGGTGGGGTCCGAGGAAAGGGGCTCTAAAGGTGTACACTGGAGGGCGGGAGGCTCTCATTCTCCATTTCCACTGTCTGATTGTCTGGATGACACTGCACAATATAGCTATCACCAGTAAGGCTTCCACTGTGTATGACAGGGAGTACCATTTATTGAGATTCTCACACCATGTGGGGGTATCAGTGGCTGGGTCTATGTGTGGTGTCGTGTCCGGGCTGGGGGTGTTGTGTTGGATAGTCGTGTTCGGGGCCTGTGTGGTGAGGGAGGTAGAGGTGGGTAACGCGCGCTGTTGCACGTTTTACTATGGGCGTAAAACGCGTTTATTGGGGTGTATTAACTTCCAAGTGCTTAACACCGCTAGGCTCTGTTGTATGTATTTATTCAGCTTTAGGAGTCGCCAGTTGCCGTATAGACAACGTCACAAGTATTCCAAGGTCAAGTTCAAAGTAATAAAGATGATACACCGATTAGTAAGGTCCAAACGATAATATTTATTATACAGTAATAATAAATATTCATGCACACACTAAGAGACTAAGCTATGACTAAACTAAAGTAATCAGAATACTTATCTAACAGGAACAGGCAAGGTCAGGGAGCGAGGCCTTCGTCCTGGTCTTGGGGCTGCAACCTTCAGCAAGCGTTCTGGTCACTGGGGGTTCTAGCGGGCTTAGTTCGCGTAGCGAGCGTCGTACTGGCACTTACGGTTCGGCGGCTGGTGCGCAACGGCTGGAGTCAGTGGATCTTCAAAGTTGTGGTCAGAGCCGGAGCACGGAAAAACAGACCGGACAACACGAGGTCCCTATCTTTTATAGGGGTTCCATTGTCCTTCCCTCTTCTCGGGCGGGCTCTACCTATTGGATCAATTTCTTATCGATACTGGATTAATTCCCCAATGCGAGGGGGTCTCCGTGATGGAGGGGGCGTTTCTTATGTCCTTTTGTTTGGAGGTTTCTGGTGCCTCGATGTCTGGGCCTTGATTAGAATGTGTCCATTCAGAACCAAATGTATCTATTGTGTGGGTGTTCAAGTCTGATGGCCTCATTAGCATGCAAAGCGTTTTGCCATTTGCACCTAGCTAAGGTCTTCTCACCTGAGCCCAAACTGGTTTCTGCTGCTGCAGAATGCAAAATGCTCTTTGCAGACTGCTGTTCTGGCTAAACTGTCTGTTTCCCAGCAGTCTTAGCGGTTGACCTATTTTGTGGCGCTATGTCAAAGGGGACATGCATTACCATAAACTGGGAACCTCTACCTATCACAATTATTCCTAACTTTACTTAAACATTTCCTCACACTCTAAAACCTTAACCATTCACACCACAACATCACATTTCCTAACTCGGCAGTCGAGTATAGGACAATACAATACAGGGTCGAATTTTTATTCATTCTTTACACAGTGCTTTATTCATCATGGGGCAGAGGGGATTGATGAAATCGGAAAATCGGAGATCGAACTCCATAGACGGAAGGGCAAGAACGGGAGGCTCTCCTCTTCCACTTCCTCAACCTGAGGGTCTGTACAAGGATAACGAGGATCGCAATCACCAGTAGTGATTCGATTACGTATGACATGGAGTACCATGTCATAAATTTAATGCACCAGGTCTGAACCTCACTGATCAGAGCTGAGCACTGGGGAGTGGTTGTCAGGGAAACATTTACGGTGGGGGTTGTGGGGGAAACGTGTCTTGTTTCCACACAAACAAATATCACAGTTAACAACAGTAGGTGAGCTTCCATCATCTTTATCTTGGTATTCTTCTTTCTTCCTGCTGTATGGACAATCCTTGCTTCGATCCCTGTCTCGACCTTCGAAAGCTATGGGATCAAGCACAGTATCTGTCAATACACAGTTTAAGATCTTTACTTGTTATTGCATCTGTCTTTTATATTCCGATTGACCCTTAAAAAAATGACTGGCCAAGTCACACCCTGTGACTCCCCTCATTTTTTCTTTTTCAAAAGCGAATTTGAAGACCAGAATACACCTAACAATCCTTCTCCTGCGAGCCGTCTCGCAGGCTTTGCTAATTTACCATCCGAATGTTCCTGGATGTAAATAGCATGTGGGATGGCGGCCGAAGGGCTGCCTAACGAAAAATGAAAACAAAATTTTGAAAGAAATGTCCGAATGAGTTGCGTATGGGCCGCGACGGGTACGAGTTGGATGGGATCCCCGGGTAGGGCGTGCTGTGCCATACCCGAGCTTGGCTGACCAAAGTGGGTTCTCAGACAGGGCGGGTCCTCAGTGCCGTTTGTCCACTGCCTGAGTAACCTGGATTAAAACGGGTACGAATGTGGTTACCGTGACTTGCAGCCTCTATTCGCCGAATAGAGGGGCACCTAAAAACAATGGAGCCAAGATGCTCCGTTCTGAAAACAGGGAACAAGTCGTGAACCGTGTCGGTTCACCAGAGGATACAACTGAAGTTCTCAGAAGTTTCGGCAGAGAAACTATTGGGTGTGTTGGAACCGAAGTTCTCAAAGGTATCTGCGGACAAGCTAATGTGTATGTGAGGTGGTCACAATCTTTTCAGCTGAAAAGAAGATGTCCATCCTCCAACTGAAACATTTACATTCCTGAAACAAAACAAACATAAAACGAAGACAAACATACGTGCAGGTTCCATCAGAAAGGACATCGTTTCCCTCAAACGATTCCTATTTTACATCATCTGGACACCTCACTTTTCCTCTGTCTCTGTGAACAGGGTCACAAAGGGGTTGCCGTGTCGGGAGTCAGACACCGTGTCGTCCTGTTCTCCCGGATCCCACACCCTTGTGTGGATCAGGCATGCTATTTTCGAATTGTGTGACCGGGGGTCACTTTCATCATTGCGGACAAGTCTGTAGGAATTGTCCCTGTGACATAGTGTTGTGTCAAGTGTGTTGTCGGGGTCGTCGGGGTCGGGTGGTGGTTCTGGGTTTTTAAGGTAAGTGACTTCCATGGGGTCACTGGAGTCGGGGTCGTAGTTGGTGCAGTGTGGGCTGTATGGCTGTGTGCTGTCGCTGTCCTCAGAGTCAGTATCTGTCCTGCTGTCTCTGCTGTGGCAGCTTGTGGGCGTTTCGGGGCGTGGTCTGTCGTAGTCTGTGGGCGGAGTCGTGGGCGAGTCCGTTGATGAACTGGTCTGTGAGGGGGATGGTGGATAAGTGTCTCTAGTGGGCGGGGTGAAGTGTTCTGCTGAATCTAGCAGGACATGGTGTGCATGGTTAGACTGTGTTCCATATGCCTTAAGCTGGTTAATATGGAACCACGCGGTCTTCCCATTAGGATATTTTATCCTGTAAACTGAGGGGCTAATTTTATCCGAAATTGAGTAGGGACCGGAATATTTTGGAGCCAAAAAACTGCTGGGGTTGTAAACAGATAACATTACCTGTTGTCCAACCTGGAATTCTGTGGGGTGTACGGTCTTATTAAAACAAGCGGTGCGTTGTTGACGGCGTTTTCCAAGCTGAACTGCGGCTGCAATCTGTGCAGACCTCACAGTCTCAACCAAGTCTTTAACCGTCTTTTCGTGTGTGAGGGCTGTCACCTCGGGGCTGGTCATGTCTAGTCCTAAAAGGAATTCTGTCCCTTTCATAGGGCGTCCGGTCATGAGTGTGTGTGGTGTGTAGCCTGTGGAAGTGGAAACAGTGTTCCTTATGAACATGAGTGCAAATGGGAGCACTGAATCCCATGTGGAGTTATTCTCCTGAACCATTTTCCTAAGGGTAGTTTTTAGAGTCCGATTCATGCGCTCCACAATCCCGCTGGACTGTGGATGATACGCAATATGGAAATTTTGTTTTATCCCAAATATTGTCAGGACGTTCTGCATGACCCGTCCTGTAAAGTGAGATCCCTGGTCCGAATCAATACTTCGGGGTAAACCCCATCTCGTGAAGATGTGGTGGGTCAGGATCTTTGCAGCTGTCTTTGCTGTATTTGTTCTAGAGGGGAATGCCTCTACCCATTTGGTAAAGGTGTCGATGACCACCAGAACGTATTTATAGCCATTCCTACAAGGGGGCAATGGTCCTATGAAATCGATCTGGAGGTTTGTCCAGGGGCCGTTCACTGGGCGAGTATGCCGAAGTTGTGCCTTTTTAGAATACCGCTCCGGGTTATTCTGTGCACAAATAAGGCAATTCTCTATGTAATGTGTGACATCAGTCCTGAGATTAGGCCACCAACAGAGTTGCCTGAGGTGCCTCGTTGTTGCATCAATTCCCTGATGCCCGTGGTTATCATGGAATAAAGCAATCATTGCATTCCTGTCCTGCTGCGGGACCACATAAAGTTGTTCCTTAATGATCACACCCTCATGTGTGGTCAGTGCGTGTTTAAATTTCTCGTACTCTGGCACAAAATTGCCTTTATAAACCTCCCGGAGGTCCTTATCCTGTTTCTGTGCTGCCACAAGATCTTTAATATCTGTCTGTGAGATTTGGACTGCGCTCACAGGGGCGCTAGCTGGTGCGCTAGCTGGGGGGGTCCATAAGTGTCCTCGCCTGGAACCTGCCTTAGCCAGTGCGTCGGCTTTTACATTCCCAGGGGGGGGATGACCTATGGTGACTTCGTACCTTTATTATGCCGAAGGTCCTGTCCTTCGCTTTTGCTAAAATATGCTGGAGTAGAGGGGCTGATGGAAGGGGTTTCCCGTCTGCGGAGACAAAACCTCGTGTCCTCCACAGGGGTAGAAAATCGGTCAAACTGTTACAAACATATAAGCTGTCTGAATATATGTCTGCTGGGCTGGGGAAAGAATCGGGGTGGTCCACTATATACGCTATGGCCGCGAGCTCTGCTGCCTGCGCGCCTAAGTGACCTGGTAATTTAAGAGCGATTTCTTCGAGAGCGCGACCCTGCGCGTCCTCGACATAGATGCCGCATCCTGTGATACGCTCACCATTTAAAACTGTGGAGGAACCGTCTACATAAATCCTCAAGGGTCCACACGTGTCTGTGGGTTGGGGGCTTTGTTTTGGGTTCCCTATCTTCCTGGGGGGTGTTTTTGCTATAAAGGGTCCTGTGTTATGCAGGGGAGCTACAATTTCACAGTCATGGGGCTGTCCGGGGTATTGGAGGTTATCTGCTAAATATGTGTGTGTGCGTGTCCGTTTCACTGTAATGTCCCGTCCTTGTAAAAGTAGTGTCCACCTAGCTGCCCTAATCTGGCTAACTGAACCGTCCTTCAGTCGACCGTCTAGGAGTAGCTGTGTGGGTGTGTGTTCGGTCAGAATAGTAATGGGGTTGAGTCCGGTGATGTATGAGAAATACTGCACTGCCCAGAAGACAGCAAGGAGGTGCCTCTCACAGGCAGAGAATCCTTGTTCTACTGGGTCTAACAGTCGGGAGGCATAAGCCACTGGTCTTAGCTGCTCGTGCCGTTCCTGAAGCAACACGGCCGAGAGGGTCAGATCGGTGCTCGCTACCTCTATTGCGTAGGGGGAAAGTTGGTCTGGGACTAGCAGCGCGGGTGCTGCGCTAAGGGCTCGTTTTAACTCCTCCACAGCGCCTGTATGCTGCGGAAGCCATTCCCAGGGGGCTCCTTTCTTAAGGAGGTCTGAGAGTGGGGCTGCTTTTGTCGCGAATCCGTCGATGTGGTTCCGACAATAGCCAACCAGTCCTAAAAACGACCGGAGGGCCGAAACATTTTGGGGAAGGGGCAATTTGACAATCGAATCAATTCTTTTGAATTCGATCTCGCGTTTGCCGTGTGTGATGACTGTTCCCAAATACATCACTTTAGTTTCCAAAATCTGGGCCTTTCTTGGGTTAACTTTACATCCAATTGAAGTCAACAGTTCCAGGAGTTCGGCCAGAAGCGTAATGTGCTCTGCCTTTGTGTCTGTCTGCAGTAGTAGGTCGTCTACATACTGTACCAGACATTCGGGGCGGGAGAATTTCTCTAAACCACTTGCCAACTGTCGGTGGAAAATGGAGGGGGAATTGTGGAATCCTTGTGGAAGGCATGTCCACGTATACTGCTGTGTTTTAAAAGTGAAGGCAAATTTGTACTGGCACGCTTTTGCCAATGGTATTGACCAGAATCCGTTACTGATGTCCAATACCGTGAAGTATTTGGAGTTGAGTCCCTGCTTGAGCATGGTCTCGGGACTAGTAGCTACCGTTGGGGCTACTGCGGGGGTTACTTTGTTGAGTTCCCGATAATCGATGGTCAGACGCCATGATCCATCGGGCTTCCTCACTGGCCAAATAGGGGCATTATTGGTCGAGGCTACCGTTCTGAGCACACCTTGCTCCAATAAGCTTCCTATCACCTTTTCTATTTCCACCTCTGCTTCCAGGGGAAATCTAATATGTTTCTGTGGTCGGGGGTCCTGTCCGGTAACGTGAACTGGTCCAGTCATTCTGCCACAGTCATGACGGTGACTTGCAAATGCTGTCCTGTGTTTGTTCAGTAGGGCTTTTATTTGTCTGTCGGTGTGGAGTGTAGTCAGGTCGAATGAGTACTCTCCCACTGCGCTAATCCGATTAGCGTAGTCTCCTACTGTGAGGGCGGCTGGTGCTCTGTCTGATCTAGCCATGCGCCAGACACACTGGTTCACTGGGTCGAACGACAAGCTATGAGCGTTCATAAAATCTATCCCCAGGATGTGTTCTGCTGTCCGGGGAAGATTTACTAGAACTACGGAGTGTTTGGTTGTGATGTTCCCTAGCTGGATCGCTACGGGTGCTGTGATATGTCCCTGCTGCGAGTGTCCGGTGAACCCGCTAAGTGTAATGGTGGATGTGGTCGGCCACGTGTCTGAGTGTGCCGTGGTTGTGGAGTTAATGGCGGTGCGGGAGCCTCCTGTGTCCCACAGTAACTCTATGGGCTTCCCTTTTACTCTTGCTGTGACTACGGGTCTCCCTGATGAATCCCATAGTGTGTCACAGACCCAAGTGGGGGAGCCCGAACACCGTCAGTTCGTCTCGTCCACATTGGTGGGTCCTGACTGTACTGCTACATTGTGGATGGGTTTTGCCTTACTGCGGTTCAGAGTGCCTGTCTGCTGGCCTCTCTGAGATCGCTGGGGTGCTTGGCATTCTTTTGCCCAATGCCCTAACTGTCCACAGTTATAGCATTCCTGGCCTTTCTGTTGTGGGCTGTTCTTCCCTTCATTTACCCATGCGGGTTTCTGATGCTCTCTCACTGCCTGAATATCTGCGGCAGCCTGAGCCTCTTCTGGGGATTGAACCTTATTCTTAGCCTGAATTGATTGCTCCCAAGCGCGGGACAACCTTTTCAGGACCCATTTCTCATTATGGGCCTCCTCTGAGGGGTCATAACTGTTGCAAGCGCTCTGTCCTGCCTCTGTCGCGTGTGAGATTATGGTTCGCGTCCATTTGACCATATTTTCCCGGTTCAAATGCGCTCTGTTTAATTCGCCGAAAACTGCATTGAAATGAATCCACAGCCTTCCTGCGAATGCTGTGGGGTGTTCGGATCTTTTCTGCCGGCACTTATTAAGACCTTCTACGGGGTCACCTCTATTATACCCGATGGCATCTAAAATGGAGGTGTGCATCTCTTCTAGGGTGCCTCCTGCAACGTTCTGTGGGTCGGGGAGGGCTGCTACTACTGACTGGTCTAAGCTCAGCACGGTGAGCTTAACCTGCTCTCTCTCATCCAGGCCGTACATGGTAGCCTGCTGTTTTACTTTAGCGAAGAACTGGTGGGGGTCTGCGGTGGGGAGGAACGGAGTGATCTTCTCACATGCGTCCCTGAGCTGGGTTACAGTTAAGGGGGTGGTGTAGGTTATATCTGGTGCGCCTTCTGTTATGGCTTTTCTCTGCGTGGTTACGGGGTTCATGGGTGCGGATATGATCTGATCTGTGGGGGGTGGGGGTGCCTGTCTTTTCTGTTGCGTTGCTGGCGCACATGTTCCCTGAACATATCGCTGCGCTGTTTCACTTAGTTCTTGCCAATCTGGGGCATTTTCTCCATCTAACTGGGTTCCAAAGGTGCTTTGGAACCCGTTTTGCACCGAAAGCAGCGATTGCAGCTGTGCAATCTGTTTCCTGCATTTCGCGTGATCCACAGTACTTTGCCTTTGTTCTGTGGTTGCAGCATGGAGTGCTCTCAAAGCTGCTTTGAGATCAGAACATTGCCTCTGCAATGCCTCCACCTGCTTCTCTGATTCCTCCCTTATCAGAACGGCACATTGCACGTCCTGATAAGCCTTTTCGTACTGGGTCTGGGAACTGCTGAGATGGGCTAGACAAGACTGATGTGCCCTCTTGGCATCATCCACCTCTCTACCTTTCTCCATCAACTTCCCTCTTAGATCCAGATTCTCTTTCTCAATGTCCCTGACATCGACCTTACTCATGCGGTTCCTTTCCTCTAATTCTGCCCGGAGCGTCCTGACGACCTCCTCTGTGCCTCGCAATTGTGCCAAACAGGACACAATCGCCATCGGCTTGCGTGCTTTACTGAGGTTCTTTTTGTGAATTTGAGAGAGGTTCTCCCACCAAGTATGTCCTATACTTCCGGGACCTGTCTCCTCATTCAAACAAAACTCTTTCCAAAGGGGCCATCCCTTTCCTTGTAAATATTTGCGGAGTTCCAGCTCCCACGTGGGGCACTGGCCTACCCTGCTACTGTTGCTGGTCGCTGCGACCACAAACTTTTCTGGATCCATCAGACGTTCCATTGCCTGCATGGCCATTTTCTCTGACTCTCTTTTATTTAATTTGGAACAGGGGGTTGCTGGGGTTGTCTTTCAAGAAACGGGTACGGCTTACACTATGTTCCGTTCAAAAAACTGCCGAAAGTTTGTCGCAACAAAATGCTTTCAGTTTTACCTTACAGCCCTGTTAGTACGCATGCACTAAAACACACTTCCGAATTACGCTTATTATTTTGAACACCTTGAATACTTGTGATTTTCTTTACTTTCTTACTTTCTCTGTAATTTGGAGTTCCAATTCAAATTTCAGGGTCCTGGACGGTGTGGGGTTTCCACTTACAACCGTGTCCCGTCAGGGAGTCGCCACTAAATGTTGCACGTTTTACTATGGGCGTAAAACGCGTTTATTGGGGTGTATTAACTTCCAAGTGCTTAACACCGCTAGGCTCTGTTGTATGTATTTATTCAGCTTTAGGAGTCGCCAGTTGCCGTATAGACAACGTCACAAGTATTCCAAGGTCAAGTTCAAAGTAATAAAGACGATACACCGATTAGTAAGGTCCAAACGATAATATTTATTATACAGTAATAATAAATATTCATGCACACACTAAGAGACTAAGCTATGACTAAACTAAAGTAATCAGAATACTTATCTAACAGGAACAGGCAAGGTCAGGGAGCGAGGCCTTCGTCCTGGTCTTGGGGCTGCAACCTTCAGCAAGCGTTCTGGTCACTGGGGGTTCTAGCGGGCTTAGTTCGCGTAGCGAGCGTCGTACTGGCACTTACGGTTCGGCGGCTGGTGCTCAACGGCTGGAGTCAGTGGATCTTCAAAGTTGTGGTCAGAGCCGGAGCACGGAAAAACAGACCGGACAACACGAGGTCCCTATCTTTTATAGGGGTTCCATTGTCCTTCCCTCTTCTCGGGCGGGCTCTACCTATTGGATCAATTTCTTATCGATACTGGATTAATTCCCCAATGCGAGGGGGTCTCCGTGATGGAGGGGGCGTTTCTTATGTCCTTTTGTTTGGAGGTTTCTGGTGCCTCGATGTCTGGGCCTTGATTAGAATGTGTCCATTCAGAACCAAATGTATCTATTGTGTGGGTGTTCAAGTCTGATGGCCTCATTAGCATGCAAAGCGTTTTGCCATTTGCACCTAGCTAAGGTCTTCTCACCTGAGCCCAAACTGGTTTCTGCTGCTGCAGAATGCAAAATGCTCTTTGCAGACTGCTGTTCTGGCTAAACTGTCTGTTTCCCAGCAGTCTTAGCGGTTGACCTATTTTGTAGCTCAGCATCCATTTTAGGTGGCTACAGCGCAACTGTACTGTTCCAGCGACAATCATGATGCAGATCATCAGGTTCGTCTTTATTTTGTTTGGACTTTTCTCCGTCTTTAAGTATCTTCGTATCTTCCTAGGGGTACGAGCATAATATCTGTTATTATCTTGTTGCTTAACATCTCGTTTGTTTTTCTGTTTCTCCGAATCGTCAATTTCCCATTCAGAATCGTCACCATATGTGACTCCCTCATTTTTTTTTTAAACCAACCATTTGCGGAGACAAGACAGCCGAAAAAAAATTCTGTCACAGTGCGAGCACTCTCACAGCATGGGTGCGATGGGCTGAGTGGGCGGACAATTTTTCTGTCCTCTGCAAACTCGTTTTCCAGCCAAGTGATTCTGACATGCAAATAGTAGGGGGGGGGGGGAGAGATAGCCATCGAAGGGTCAGCGGAAAGGGGCAGAAGTGTGGCAAAGTGCATTCTTTAAACCACAGACATCAAAGAGAACAACAAAAGAGTTTCGAAAACAATTCTCCGAATGGGGTGCGTATGATCCGCGGCAGGGCAAGAATGGGTGGAATCCCCAGGTAGGGCGGTGACCAGTGCCGTTACTCCACTACCCGAGCTTGGCTGACCAAATGGGTAGGGGGTCCTTTGGCAGGGCGGGGATTAGTGCCATTACTCCACTGCCTGAGTGACCTTCCAAGAACGGTAAGAATTTGGAAATATATGGGCTTCAACAAACTAGTTTCCTTAACTGCCATGTAGTGTCAATAGAGTAATTCTGACTGTATCAAGAAATTATCCGTCAGGTTGAAACACAAAATTGTACAAGAGAGAACGTACAACATTTAAAAACAAACTAAAGATAAAGCGGGCAGGTTCCAACAGAGTATAGGACACCGTAAATCTCAATTGGTTCCTGACTCTCATCATCTGGACACCCCAAGGTTCCATTCCAAAAAGGGTCTCAAAGGGGTAACCATGGTGAGAGTCAGACTTGGAGTCATCACTGTCTCCCGGGTGCCGAACTCGTGCATGGAGTTTTCGTGCAAATGCGGTGTGTGCCGATGTGGGGTCCATTTCACCATTCCATGTCAAACGACAGGAATTATCACGTTGCCAGTGCTTCATGTTCCGTAGGGCGGTAGGGGCCAGGGGGGGTGTCGCTGTCGTCGGGTGGTGGGTCAGGTTCCGGAGTGGGCAAATAAATTGCCTCTATGGGGTTGAATATTCTGTGGTCGGTGTCTCTGGGGCTCTCGTGACTGGGGCCTGGTCTGCGTGTCCATCGTTCGGGTCTCTCAGGGGCGTCAGTTGTGCTGTCGCAGTCGCTCGCAGCCGAATCAAGTGTTAGGGTGAAATTTGATTCTGGGGTGGGGTCAAGGTCGTGTCTGTGGACGTGCTGTTTCTGCTGGGGGAGGGGGGGATTGGGTTGTCAGTGGACGGGTCTTCGTTGTCTGCCATCGCCAATGTGAGGTGGTGTGAGTGGCTGCATTGCGTTCCATAAACCTTAAGCTGATTTACACGGAACCATCCTGACTTTCCATTCGGATATGTGATTTTATAAACTGAGGGGCTTACTTTGTCCGAGATTGAATAGGGTCCTGCAACTTTAGGGGAGAGGAATGAGCCGGGGTTGTATAAGGTGATCATCACTTGCTGTCCGATTGTATATTTTGTTGGGTGTACTGTCTTATCAACGCAGGCCATACTCTGCTTTCGGTTAGCGCCAAGTCGTAGAGCTGCAGCGAGCTGTGCTGCTTTAATATTTTCTGACATGTGCTGGACTGCTTTCTCATGGGTCAGGACGGTGACTGCGAGGCTGGCCAAATCAAGTCCAAATAAATACTCGGTACTCTTCATGGGTCATCCGGTCATGAGGGTATTGGGGGGTATATCCTGTCAAACCCGACACCGTGTTTCTAATAAACATCAGTGCGAATGGGAGCACTGTGTCCCATGTCATGTTGTGCTGCTGCACCATTTTCTAAGTGTGGCCTTTAGTGTCCGATTCATGCGTTCCACAATGCCGCTGGACTGCGGGTGATAGGCAATGTGGAACTTTTGCTTTATACCAAAAATGGTCATGACATTTTTCATGACCCTGCCTATGAAGTGCGAACCTTGGTCCGACTCAATACTACGGGGAAGTCCCCATCTGGTGAAAGTTTTCTCGGTTAGGATCTTGGCCATGGCCTTGGCTGTGTTTGTTCTCGAGGGGAAAGCTTTGACCCATTTCGTAAACGTGTCGATTACCACCAACACATATTTGTATCCATTTCTGCAGGGGGGAGGGGACCAATATAATATAACTGTCGGTTTGTCCACGGGCCATTTACAGGTTGGGTGTGTCGTAGCCGGGCTTTTTTCGCATATCTATCCGGGTTGTTCTGTGCACAAATCAAGCAATTATCAAGGTAATGGGATACGTCATTTTTCAAATCAGGCCACCAGCAGAGAGGTCTGAGGTGGGCAAGGGTGGATTCAATCCCTTGGTGTCCATGTCCATCATAGAACTTAAAAATGATTTCATTCCTGTCCTGGGTGGGGACTACATAAATGCCATCTTTTAAAACGATTCCCTCACGGATCGTTAAATAAATTTTCAACTTTTCATAGGGAGCTGGGAAGTTTCCTTTGAAAATTTCCTTCAATTTCTCGTCTTCCTTCTGTGCCTGAGCTAAGTCTTGAATGTTGGTCTGTGGGACCTGAACTGTGTGTACTGGGGCACTCTCTGAGAGCCTGCCTTTGCTAGGGTGTCAGATATCACGTTACCAGGTGGGGTGGAACGATGGTGACTTCTTACTTTAATTATGCCATATTTTCTGCCTTTCGCTGTCTGGAGGATATGTTTGAGTAATGGCCCTAAGGGCAGAGGTTTGCCGTCAGCGGAAATAAATCCTCTAGATTCCCACAGCGGTAGGAATTCTGTTAGGCTTTTGCAGACGTACAAACTGTCTGAATATATGTCTGCTGGGGTCAGGAGCGAATCGGGGTGCAGGACAATGTCAGCGATGGCTGCTAACTCGGCTGCTTGCGAACATAAATGTCCAGGCAATTTTAATGCAATCTCTTGTAAAGCGCATTGCTGCGCATCCTCTACGTAAATCCCACATCCTGTGATTCTTTTTCCATCAAGGACTGTGGAGGAGCCATCTACATAAATTCTCAATGCTTTGTCTGTGGGCTGGGTCGTCTGTGGTCGGATGCCTGTCTTTTTCGGTACCGACTTAGGAACAAAGGGGCCTGTACTGTGCTTGGGGGCTATGATCTCGCACTCATGTGGGGTTCCTGCATAGTGCAAATTGTCGGCCAGAAACTTGTGCGCTTTTGTCCGTTTTACAGTAATGTCGCGTCCTTGTAGGAGTAGGGTCTATCGTGCTTCTCGAATTTGGCTCACTGTGATGTCTTTTAGTCTGCCATCTAATAAAAGCTGTGTCAGGGTGTCCTCGGTCAAAATAGGATAGGGTTGAGTCCGGTTATGTACGAGAAGTACTGTGCTGCCCAGAAAACTGCTAGTAGGTGCCTTTCGCAGGCTGAAAATCCATGTTCTACTCGACCTAAAACTTGTGAGGCATAGGCTACGGTCCTAAACGATTGCGCCTTTCCTGCAGGAGCACGGCCGAAAGGGTTCGGTCGGTGTTCGCTACCTCTATCACATGTGGGGAGTGTGGATCTGGGGCTTGCAAAGCGGGGGCTGTGCTCAGGACGTGTTTCAACGCGTCCACGGCATCGGTGTGCTGTGGAAGCCATTTCCATGGAGCCTGCTTCTTTCGGAGCTCGGAAAGTGGGGCTGCTTTTGTGGCGAAACCGTCTGTGGTTTGAAAATGAAATCAAACGAAATGAAAATGAAAATTGCTCATTGTCACAAGAAGGCTCCAAATGAAGTTACTGTGAAAAGCCACCAGTCGCCACATTTCGGGCAGCCTTTTCGGGGAGGCTGGGTACGGGGGGCTGGTTTCTACAATATCCAACCAGTCCTAAAAATGACCGGAGTGCTGTAACGTTTTGGGGCAAGGGCAATTTACAATGGAATCTATGCTTTTATGCTCTATTGCACGCTTCCTGTGTGTGATGACCATACCTAAATATGTGACTTTTTCCTGGAGGATTTCTTGGGGTTAATTTTGCATCCAATGTTTGTGAGTAATTCTAATAATTCAGAAAGAAGCAAAATTAGCTTTTCCTTGGTGTCAGTCTGTCGGAGCAAGTCGTTCACATACTGAGCAAGGCACTCAGGGCGGGAAAATTTAGATAAGCCGCTCGCCAATTGTCTGTGGAAAATGGACGGGGAGTTGTGGAAGGCACGTCCATGTGTACTGCTGTCCCTGGAAAGTGAACGCAAATTTATACTGGCATGATTTGTCCAGTGGTATAATAATAATTAATAATAATAGCTTATTGTCATGAGTAGGCTTCAATGAAGTGACTGTGAAAAGCCCCTAGTTGCCTCATTCCGGCGCCTGTTCGGGGAGGCTGGTATGGGAATTGAACCCGCGCTGCTGGCATTGTTCTGCATTACACGCCAGCGATTTAGCACATTGTGCTAAACCAGCCCCTGGTATGGACCAAAAACCATTGCTGATGTACAATACCTTAAAAAATGTTGACTGGAGTCCCTGCTTCAACATGGACTCTGGACTCGTGGCAACTGTGGGGGCTGCTAATAGGGTCACTTTGTTCAATTCCCTATAATCGATGGTCAGTCGCCATGTACCATCTGGTTTTCTTTCTGGCCAAATCGGACATTATTCGTTAACGCTACGGGTCGAATCACTCCTTGCTTTAATAAACTTTGGATTACCTTGCCTATCTCTGCCTCGGCTTTCTGGGGGAAGCCTTACTGTTTCTGGGGCTTAGGATCGGGACCTGTAATGTTAACCACTCCTGGGATTTTGCCACACGTGCTTGTGCTGGGCAACCAATGCTTTATGTCTTTTCAAGACCTCTCCAACCGCTTTGTCTGTGGTAATGGTTTGTGGATCAAACCAGTGCTCTCCTACTGAGCTGGTTCTGTGTGCATAATCTCCTACTGTCAGCGTGGCGGGGGCTCGTGCTGCTCTAGCCATTTTCCATATACATCTATTAACTGGGTCAAATGAAAGGTTCTGTGCACTCATGAAATCTATGCCTAGGATGTGTTCTGCTGCCTGGGGTAATTCTACTACAACGACCAAGTGTTTTGTTTTAATAGTGCAAATTTGTACATCCACAGGGGCTGTGATGTATCCCTGCCGGAGGTGACCTATAAAACCACTCAGGGTAATGGTGTCCGTAGTAGTACCACTCTGGTACATGGTGGAGGAGCTTAACGTGGTTCGGGACCCTCCGTGTCCCAAAGGAACTTTACTGGGTGTCCCCGGACTGTGCCTCCAACTACTGGTCTTCCGGACTTACCCCAAAGGGTATCGCAGACCCAAGTTGGGGACCCCGAACACTGTCAATCGGTGCTGTTTATGGCCGAATTATCTGCTCGGGCGCTAACACTGTGGATAGGTCTGGCATTGTTTCTTGGATTGGATTTGTTTATTGTCACGTGTACCGAGGTACAGTGAAAAGTATTTTTCTGCAAGCAGCTCAACAGATCATTCAGTACATGGGAAGAAAAGGGAATTAAACAAAATTCAAGAAAATACAAGAAAATACATAATAGGGCAACACAAGATATACAATGTACTACATAAGCATTGACATCGAATGAAGCATACAGGGTGTAGTGTTAATGAGGTCAGTCAATAAAAGGGTCATTTAGGAGTCTGGTGACAGTGGGGAAGAAGCTGTTTTTGAGTCTGTTCATGCGTGTTCTCAGACTTCTGTATCTCCTGCCCAATGGAAGAAGTTGGAAAAGTGAGTAAGCCGGGTGGGAGGGATCCTTGATTATGCTGCCTGCTTTCCCCCGGCAGCGGGAGGTGTAGATGGAGTCCATGGATGGGAGGCAGGTTTGTGTGATGGACTGGGCGGTATTCACGACTCTTTGAAGTTCCTTGCGGTCCTGGGGGGGCATTTGTGTGTTGATTCCATTGCTGCTTCGTGGAGGCATTGCATTCTCTGGCGTAATGTCCCTCGTGTCTGCAATTATAACATTCCTGTGCTTTAGCCTTCATTTACCCATGCGGGGTCTTGGTGTGCCCTTACTGGATTCATTGTGGCGTCTACTCTCTCCTGCTCTGTCTTTCTCTGTACGGACTGTTCCCAAGCTCTCTATAAGCATTTCAGAACCCACACTTCGTTGCGTGCGGGTCTGAGGGGTTGTAACTGGCATATGCCTTCTGTCCTGCTTCTGTGGCATGGGATATTAGCGTACGGGTCCATTTGGCCGTATCATCTGCTGATAAATGGGCACGACCTAACTCACCAAATACAGTGGTAAAGTGGATCCAGAGGTGTCCAGCAAATGCTGTTGGATGCTCTCCCTTTTTCTGTCTCCACCGGTTGAGTCCTTCTACCGGATCTCCTCTATTAGAGCCAATGGCGTCTAAAATGGCTGTTTTCATCTCTTAGAGGCTACCTCCTCCTACATTTTGTGGGTTGGGAAGGGCTGAACTCACTGACAGGTCAAGGCTCATAACTATGAGCTTAACCTCTTCCTTCTCGTCTAAACCGTACATGAGGTTCTGTTGCTTTACTAGTTCGAAAAAGTGGTGTGGGTCTGATGTTGGGTGAAATTCTCAATCTTATCGTGGGCATCTCTTAACTGGGTGATGGTTAGTGGGGTTGTATACACAAAATCGGGTTGGTCTTCCGTGGTGACCCTGCGCTGCGTAGTGATGGGGTTCATTGGGTTGGATGCTGCCTGTGCAGTCGGTGGTGTGGATGCTTTTCTTGTCGGGGCCTGGGGGGCTCTATTCTGGTTTTCTGTCTCATTCACGCACCATTGGGCCGTTTCACTGATTTACTGCCAATTGAGGCCATCTTCCTGATCTAACTGTGGGCTAAAGGTATCTCTGAACCCATTCTGGATGGATAGCAGGGATTGCAATCTTGCAATTTGCTGCCTGCACTTGGCATGATTCACCGAACTTTGCCTCTGTTCCATGGTGGAACTGTGGAGTGCTCGGAGGGCTGCCTTCAAATCCTCACATTGTTTCCTCAACTGTTATACCTGGTTCTCTGTTCCTTCTCTTACCTGTACCGCACATAGTATGTCCTGGTAGGCCTTATCATACTGGAATCTGGAAGCTGCTGAGGTGGGCGAGACAAGGTTGGTGTGCCCTCGTGGCGTCATCCAGCTCCTTGTCCTTCGCTCCCCGAGCTGCACATTTAATCTCTCGCTTTCACTAATGTCTCCCTCTCTACTTCTCTCCTTCTCCTCAAGCTGTATACGGAGCATCCTCACGACCTCCTCTATGCCACGCAATTGTGCCAAGCAGGGCATGATTGCCATCAGCTTACGAACCTTACTTAAACTTTTCTTGTGGATCTCGGTCAGGCTGTCCCCCCCCAAGTCTGTCCTATACTGCCAGGACCTGTTTCCTCATTTGCGCAAAATTCTGACCACGGGGGCCATCCTTTCCCCTTTAGGTATCTCCTAATCTCTTCTTCAGGACACTGTTCTGATCAATTGGTCGCTGCAACCTCGGGCTCTTGTGGATGCATAAGGCGTTCCATTGCCTTCATGCCCATCCCCACAATTACTTCTGTCTCTACCGGAAATTTGGAACAAGGAGGAATAAAGCGGTGGTGCAAACACGGGTACGGCTCAAGCTATTTTCCAGTTTACGCTCTCCCGCAAATTTCACGCAACAAAATCTATCGAGGTTACCTTATATCCCTTTGTTAGTACGCATGCAAATTACACACTCCGAATTTTGGAGGTTTGATCGATACTGGTTTCGCTTGTGGTTTCTTTTACTTTGCCAATTTGGAAACACTTTAGTGGGTTCTCTCGGAGTGACACAATCACTTCTGGGTCGAGTCCCGTCAGATGTCGCCAATAACTGTTGCCTTTTCTCCTGTGTGGCTCTGCTGTAACTATGGCAATCATTGGTTTTACTCTTCTTTCCTCTGGGTATCTATATTCCAATGCTCAGAGTGCCAGGTATCAAATGATACCACCACAAGGTTCAACCGGCTATCAATCAAAGAGCCAAACAACAGTTAATTAGTTCAAGGTCAAGGGTACTTTATTTACTCACAATTAGTCATGCAACGTAAACACTACTAGTTAACTACACCTATCTACTAAGTCAACCTGTACTTAACGTCAGGCACCCGGCTTAGGTCAGAGGAACACTGGCCGTTGTTTGATTCTGGATCTATCGAGTCTGGAGAAGTAACTGTTGTTCAGCCAGGCTCATCCATCTGGTAGCGGGCATTGAACTTGGACTTGCTTCTGGTGGTGCTGCAGTTGGAAACGGATGTAGCCGGGGCGTCAGGTCCAAGAGAGAACAAACACATGGTGGACTCTCTTCTTATACTTAGGAGTTTCCGCGCTCTTTTGGGTGGTCCTTCAGTTTGGACCCCACTAATTGGGTGATCCCTGATCACTGTGTTCGATTTCTAACCAATAAATGGGCGGATGCCTGGATGGCTGGGTGTGTCCCAAGCGGTCACTGACCCTGTTGTTTACGCTTCCCTAGAACAGGGAGTGGCGCCGAAATGTCTGGGACTGTACCGGTCGAGTACCAGTTCTTTGTCTTGGTGAAGAGGGGCCATCAACTGCTAATCGGCCGATCAAAATGCTAATTGGTCGGAGTTTCGATACCGTCTGGACCCCTTGCTTGCAAATATACATTTCAGCCTCTGAGGCTGCCTGAATCTTGCTTTGTCCATTTTACCCACTAGACTTTGCGGGTTTCTCTGTTCCTGGTTGTAAGTTGCCATCCCAGATGGCTACACCTGGTGTTGTAAGACGTCTTACTGTGCCCACCCCAGTCCAACGCCGGCATCTCCACATCATGGCTACTAACATTGTGGCAGCAAGTGCCACATGGACTTGTTGGTGCAGCTGAGGCCTCACAATTTTGGGCCCATATAGCTATCTATTTAAAAAAAAAATTTTTTAAATAAATTTAGATTATCCAATTATTTTTTCCAATTAAGGGGCAATTTAGCATGGCCAATCCACCTACTCTGCACATTTTTGGGTCGTGGGGGCGAAACCCACGCAGACACGGAGAGAATGTGCAAACTCCACACGGTCAGTGACCCAGAGCCGGGATCGAACCTGGGACCTCAGCGCCGTGAGGCGGTTGTGCTAACCACTAGGCCACCGTGCTGCCCTCATATAGCTATCTATAAGGGGTGCACAGGAGGGCCAGTTGTGGGCTGGTCCTCTGGTTCTTACAAAATTAACTTGAAACTGACTTGAACTGGACCTCATCAGCTTCATTGACCGATGGATGTGCGTGGTGCACATTCTAACTTAAAATGACACATTTATTGCCGGACTTTTCCAGCTATTTACTGGCTGTGGGATTCTCTGGTTGCACCGGCAGAGCACCCCCACCCGCAGATTTCCTGCTGGCGTGCGGTGGCTTCAATGGGAATTGCCATTAACAGCGGCAGGAGCAGAGTATCCCACCAGCAGCGAACGGTTCCTCCCACCACCCAGAAACACAAGGCTGTGTGGTCGGAGATTCCACCTCTATATATGGAAGAGTAAATCAATAATGGAGCAATTGCAGATGTTTGGATCCAGGTAACTACCCCGAGGAACTCCTGCAGGGATATCCTGGGAATGAGATATTTGATCTCCAAGAACATAAAACTTTGTGTTCAGTATGATTCCAACCTTCAGCAAGTATTGTCACTGATTCCCATTGACTTCAATTTTGTTTTCTTCCTTTTTCTTACTCCCTCAACTCCACCCTCTGTAACAAGCTTCAAATACCTTAATTCCTTTCAGACACAAAAATCTGTTGACCACTGGCTTGAATTTACTCAATTGATCATCCACAGCCCTAGGGATGAGAATGTCAAGGATTCGCAATGCTTTAAGTGAAGAAATTCCCCCCTCATCTCAGTGTTAAATAGCCAACCCATTATTCTTTTTTTAATATTCGGTTGTGGTGTTGGTGGCTAGGTCATCACTTTGAGAAGGTGATGGTGAACTGTCTTTTTGAACCGCTCTAGTCCATGTGTTGTACAACATCCAAAGTTCTGTTTGGAAGGCAGTTCCAGGATTTTGAACCAGTTACTGAGACTGTGCCCTCATGTTCCAGATTCCCCAGTCAGGGAAATAATTTTCTCAGCATCAACCTCATCAAGCCCCTTAAGAATTTGATATGTTTCAATGAGATCACTGCTTATTGTTCTAAACGCCAGTGAATTTGGGGAGTGTGAAAATCAGGTAAGCTTTTTTTTCTGTAATTGTCAAGTTAATAAATGGAAGGGATAGCAGAGAGGGCTGTCCCGATTGAGGCCGTACTCATGTGTGCGGAACTTGGCTATAATCCGGACTGGGACCTCGGATTCATGTCGCATTACATTTACCCCCCACCATCTGGCTTGGGCTTGCAAAATCCTACCAACTGTCCTGGCTTGAGACAATTCACACCTCTTTAACCTGGGGTTACCCCTATCTCTGGAGCTGTAAAGATTCAATTACCTGCTCGCATTCTAAGCATTGTCTGGCATCTTTGACTTTGTCTATATAAATGTTTCTGGAACATACCTCTTCATTCACCTGAGGAAGGAGCAGTGCTCCGAAAGCTAGTGTTTAAAACAAACATGTTGGACTTTAACCTGGTGTTGTAAGACTTCTTACTGTGCTCACCCCAGTCCAACGCCGGCATCTCCACATCATGGACATCAAATTAGATCACCCCTTTAATTAAAAAAAACCCAAATCAGAACGCCTTGCGCAGATGCATAGTCATTTTCTGAAGTGAGATAAGTGGAATAATTCAACATTAAATATTAATAGCTTTGAAGTAGACAAATGTAGTAATAAGCAGTTACAGCTTGAAAACAAGTTATTGGAGCCCTTTCTCAGCATGCTGGTGTGGGAAAGTAACAATCACAAACGTTATGACCTTCACAGCATGTGTAAACAAAAGTGTGATAAGAAGCACAGACTTCAGCCTTCAGTTAGATGAAGGGGACAGCTGCATCCTATATAATTCTGCTTACTATGATTTTATAGTGTAAGGGCGATAACCAAAAGATATAAATATGTAATGCAGCCTTGGTATCAGGCAGACAGTCTGCCGGAGCATGGTTATGTCTCGAAAGTATGTTTCTGAATAAATTCTTAGACCTGAGCGTTTCAATCTTTTATCACAACATTTTCCAAGGCTGCAGTTATATTGTGGCCTCAGACTGGTAACTGTAGAGTGTGAAGCACTGTTATGCCAGTTGACTGCACGTTGCTTCAGGTTGCACTAAAATCAGTCATAAAATTATTTTGGATGTTGTACTTAAACTTATGAACAGTTCTGCTCATAGTTAAACTTTTAATTCTTCATGTCCTTTCAACTGATGTTCAGTCATGAATGCAGGAGGATGGACACGTCTTAAAATCTTTTATTTCATTACTGACTGGAGTTATGCTGGAGCGGGTACAAATGTTAAAGTGTTGTGAGATGGCCTCTTGATGGGGTCTTAATATTTCAGTGTGCTTGAGGATCAGATCTGACCCGACTCTTAAATTAAATGTCAAATTTAAATAGCTAAATTTCCATGGATATGCCAGTGAAACATCTTTGCATTGATATATGTCTGTAATGCTCAAAAGGAATCAAATTATCTTATATGCCAGCTACAACAAGTAGAGTAGAACAGATGGCCAAGGAAGCTGCATTCAAAACATTTTTTAAAAATGTATTTTGTTCTAAACATGTAGCAAAACAGATTATAGCGAACACACACCCCGGGAACCATACTTCCCAACAATCGACTATACAGTCTGTGCAGGTTTTTCCTCACCCCCCCCCCCCCCCCCCCCCCCCCCCCGCGACGAACAGCCCCTCAAACACGGTGACAAACATCTCCACCTTTCCTCAAACCCCTGAAGAGCCCCTTAACTCATACTTTATCTTCTCTAATCGCAGGAAGTCTTACAGATCACCCAACCAAGCCACTACCCCCGGTGGCGATGCCGACCACCACTCCAGCAAAATTCGCCGCCGTGCAATCAGAGAGGCGAAGGCCAAGACATTGGCCTTCCTCCTCTCCATGAGCTCCGGCTTCTCTGAGATTCCAAATATCGCCACCAAAGGATCCAGATCCACCTCCTCCTCCACTATCCTGGCCAATAGTTCAAGCCTGGCAAACACTCCCGCCCAGAATCTGCCCAATTTTTCGCAACCCCAAAACATGTGCGTGTGATTCGCTGGCCCCTGCCCACACCTCTCACACTCATCTGCTACCCACTGAAAGAACCCACTCATTCTCGCCCAAGTCATATGCACCCTGTGCAACACCTTAAACTGTATCAGGCTCATCCTTGCACATGACGAGGTTCCGTTTACCCTACACAGTGCCTCACTCCATGCTCTCCAGTTGATCGCTCCTCCCAACTCTGCTTCCCATTTTTCCTTGACCTTCACCACCTGCTCGCCTCCCTGCTTCCCCAGCCACTTGTATATATCCCCAATTCTTCCCTCCCCTTCCACATCTGGGAGCAGCAGTCACTCCAGCAGGGTGTATCCCGGCAACCTAAGGAACCCCCTCCAGTCCTTTTGTGCAAAGTCCCGTACCTGCAGATTCCTGAACTCACTGCCCCTCGGCAGCTCTACCCTCTCCTGTAACTCATCCAGACTGGCGAACACTTCCTCCAAATACAGATCCCTCACCTTGACCAGACCCACTTCCCTCCACCTCCTATATACACTATCCATTCCCCTCGGCTCAAATTCATGATTCTCGCACAGCGGCGTTAGCACCGACATCTCTTTCACCCTAAAATGCTGCCTCAACTGATTCCATATCTTCACGGTGGACTGCACAGCTGGGCTCCTTGAATACCTACTCGGAACTATTGGCAACGCTGCCGTCACCATAGCCCTAAAACTAGACCCCTGAAAAGAATCCTCCTCCATCCTAACCCACTCTACCCCTTCTCCTTCCCACCACTGACGCACCTTGTCCACATTCACTGCCCAATAATAATGGAGCAAGTTGAGCATCGCCAACTGCCTCTGCCTCTGTAGCAGAGTCCTCCCCACCCTCGACACCTTCCCCGCCCATACAAAGTCAGAAATGATCATGAAATGACCCACTTTCCGAAAAAATGCCTTTGGTATAAAGATCGGGAGAGCTTGAAAGATAAACAAGAACCTCGACAGAATATTCATTTTCACCACTTGGACCCTCCCTGCCAGCATTAAGTGCAGTGTATCTCTCCTCTTAAGATCCTCCCTCGCCTCCTCCACCAGCTTCGTTAAGTTCCACTTATGGAGCCCCGTCCATTCCCTTGCTCCCTGAATCCCCAAATACCTGAACCGATCCCTCGCTACGGTAAATGGCATCCCCCGAAATTAGCCCCCTGTGCCAGCTTGTTCACCGGGAACACGTCATTTTTCCCTACATTCAGCCTGCACCCTGAGAACCCTCCAAACCTCCTCAACAGGCCCACAATCCTTCCCATACTCTCCAACGGATCTGAAACAAACAATAAGAGGTCATCAGCATAGAGCGACACCCGATGCTCCCTCTATCCCCTCATAATCCCCCACAACTCTGCTGACCCCCTGAGAGCCATCGCCAATGGCTCTATGGCCAGCGCAAACAGCAGCAGTGACAGCAGGCACTCCTGCCTTGTACCTCTGTGTAAGTCAAAGCTTTGTGAGCTCATATCATTCATTCTCACCTTCGCCCTTGGTGCCATATACACCAACTGCACCCATGCCACAAATCTCGGCCCAAACCCAAACCTTCCCAAAACCTCAAACAAGTACCGCCACTCCACCCAATTAAATGCCTTCACCGTGTCCATGGACACCACCACCTCCGGTACCAGAGCCCCCAACGGATTCATCACCACATTCAACAGCCGTCTTATATTCCTCGCAAGCTGCCTGCCCTTCACGAGCCTGTTTGATCTTCTGCCAGCACTCTGGGGACAGACTCCTCTATCCTCCCCGCCAACAACTTAGCCAATATTTTCACATCCGTGTTCAATCATGATAGGGGCCTATATGACCCACATTCCACCGGGTCCTTCCCGTTTTTCAGAATTAGTGTGATTACTGCCTGCGTCATCGTCTCCGGCAACTCCCCCTTCTCCAGTGCTTCATTAAATGCCCCCAACAGATGTGGTGCCAGGTCCATTGCAAATACCTTATAGAATTCCACTGGTTATCCATCCATCAGGCCAGGGGCCTTCCCCGACTTCATACCCCTGATACTATCCAGGACCTAGCTGTATTGATAACATGGCCAATCAGCTAAATTACCAATCTGCAAATCCATCCAACACATACCAATAGCAGGTGAAACAAGCGGGATTCCTGGTGAGCAATGTAATGGAAATGTAGGTTGGAGCCTCCACCAGCACCACCCATATCTATAACATGTATGTAAAAAAAAGCACCAGTCGCCACAGCTACTCAAACTCCCTGTGTGACTGTAACCCAGCACCACCTCAAAAACAAGTATGAAACTGTGACATTCAATCATACTTAACCATGATTAAAGTCTCCAAAAGCTTTCCTAACTGGGAACAGAGAAGAGGCTAATATCATTTTGCTATTCGAACATATTTCCTGGTGCCCAAAAGCAATTTATGTATATTCAATAATGTTCAGCACTGCTGTTTTAAAGCCATTAGCCTGCTGCAGATGCAATACTCCTTAGACATTCATCAGCCAAACAGTTGTAAACAATAAATTCTAATCGGAATGATATAGTTAACTCTAAAGTGAAGATGTCTTCAACTCTTAAATGAATTGTAATTACATCACCTTCTAGCGATCTTAACAGCTGCTACTATTCCCATTGATACAAGGGGATTAGTTTTAAGTGCAGGAAATATGTAGTGGGTTCATTAGGATGTGTAGAGAGAAAAATCAGATTGACAGATTTTGCTGTTCGAGCCGAGGTCTTATGCACAGAACCTGTTTTTTTGTCTTCATGAACAATGAAAAGCCAGCTGTATATTTGCAGCATCTTTTTCTCAATTAAATATGCCTTAATTACTTTTCAAATGCCAAACATTCATTTACAGTGAGGCATTTTAAAGTCAATCTTCAAAGCATCCTTTAACCTATCAGCCAATGACACAAAACATTTAGAAACTACTGCTAGTCATGAGCAGACTGTGTCTGGCATTTCTCTGCTGATATGGGGCGGGATTCTCTGTGAATCGGCCAGACCCCCGAACCCGCCGCAAATCACTCCAGCGTCGGCCCCCAAGAAACGACGCAAATTCTCCGGCCAGGAATGGGCTAGTAGCGGCATGTCACCATTTGCGACGGTGTCACCCGTCATGGACGCGCGGGCCGTCGGTGACGCTGCGCAAGGCGCCCCCCCCCCCGGATACCCGGCAAAATGGCCGTCTGCTGCGCAGCGCTAAGTGAGACCCCCCCACTGCCTGCCCCCTTTCCCCCTTCCCCCATATTCCCCCATCCCCCATATCCCCCTTCCCCATATCCCCTTGCCCCATATCTCCCCGTCCCCCATATCCCCCTTCCCCATATCCCCCTTCCCCATATCCCCGTTCCCCCATATCCCCCCTTCCCCCATATCCCCCTTCCCCCATATCCGCCATCCCCCATATCCCTTCTTCCCCATCCCCCTTCCCCATATCCCCTTCTCCAATATCCCCCTTCCCCCATATCCCCCATATCCCCCCTCCCCCATATCCCCTTCCCCCATATCCCCTTCCTCATATCCCCTGCCCCATATCCCCTTCCCCATATCCCCCCTCCCCATATCCCCTCCTCCCCATATCCCTCTTCCCCCATTCCTCCTATATCCCCCATTCCCCCATATCCTCCCTTCCTCCATATCCCCCTTCCTCCATATCCCCTTCCCCATATCCCCCTTCCCTCATATCACCCATATCCCCTTCCCCATATCCCCTTCCCCCATATCCTCCTTCCCCCTTATCCCCATATCCCCTTCCCCCATACTCCCCTTATTCCCCATTCCCCTATATCCCCTTATCCCCTTGCCCATATCCCCCTCATCTCCCCTTCCCCATATCCCCCTTCACCCATATCCCCTTCACCATATCCCCCATATCTCCCTTCCCCTATATCCCTCAGATCCACCCATATCCCCCTTATCAGCCTTATCCCCCTTCCCCATAACTCCCCTTCCCCTATATCCCCCTTACCCCATATCCCCTTCTCCCATATTCCCATTCCCCCATATCCTCCTTCCTCCATACCCCCCTTCTTCCATATCCCTCTTCCCCATAGCCCCTTTCCCCATATCCCCCTTCCCCCAGATCCCCCCATATCCTCCTTCCCCCATATCCCCTTATCCCCTTCCCATAACCCCTCTTCCCCCATATCCCCACTTCCCCCATATCCCCTTCCCCATATCCCCTTCCCCATACCCCCCTTCCCCATATCCCCTCTTCCCAGTATCCCCCTTCCCCCATATTCTCCTTCCCCATTTCCCCATATCCCCTTCCCCATATGCCCCTTCCTCCATATCCCCTTCCCCATATCCCCCTTCCCCTTCCCCCATTTCCCCCATATCCCCCTTCCACCATATCCCCCTTTGCCAATGTCCCCCATATCACCCTTTCCCCATCACCCCCTTTCCCCATGTCTCCCCTTCCCCCATATCCCCCTTCCCCCATATACCCCTTCCCCCATATCCCCCATATGTGGAGCAGCCCACCATAATTAATGCCCCATCCATCTCCTTATACATTGAGTCCCTCTGCCACCAATGCACAGTATCAATTGCAGCAATTCACCAAGGTTCCTCCAACAGCCCCTTCCAAATGCAAGGCCTTTACCACCAATGAAGGATAAGGACAGCAGTTGCATGAGAACTGTGCATGCAGTTGGCCTGCCATGCATCTGCCGGTGCTTACGCGGTTACTGCCATAGTTGCTATCATTGGTGTGCACTGTCATCTGTTGCTCATACTGGTTGGTGCCTATACCATCCAAAACATTTCTGGCCTAAGCCCTAAGCCCTTGCCACCTCTCAATTCTGTCTCCTCCTTTCTCTTCACCACTCCCTTCCCTCTCTACCACAGAAAGTAGTTGAGGCCAAAACACTGTGTGCTTTCAAGAAGTAGTTAGATATAGTACTTGTGGTGAAGTTGATCAAAGGATATGCGGGAAGGTGGGATCAGGCTAATAAGTCGAATGATCAGCCATGATCATATTGATTCGTAGAGCAGGCCTCGACGGGCCGAATGGCATCCTCCTGCTCCTATTTTCTATGTTTCTATATTTCCAATTTTAATTTGAAACATTAAGAATATTAACAAGCAATGGGAATCTATGCTTCTTGATATTATGGTCAGCAAACAAGTTGGAGGAAAAACCCGCAGCAGGTGAAATGGTGAGATGGGCGGCACAATGGTGCAGTGGTTAGCACTACTGCCTCACGGTGCCGCGACCCGGGTTCCATCCCAGCCCCGGGTCATAGAATCATCATAGAATTTACAGTGCAGAAGGAGGCCATTCAGTCCATCGAGTCTGCACCGGCCCTTGGAAAGAGCACCCTACCTAAGCCCATAACTCCACCCTATCCCTATCCCCACACCTCCACCCTATCCCCGTAACCCCACCTAAACTTTTTTTGGACACTATGGGAAATTTATAATGGCCAATCCACCTAACCTGCACATCTTTGGATTGTGGGAGGAAACCGGAGCACCCGGAGGAAACCCACGCAAACACGTGGAGAATGTGCAGACTCCGCACAGTGACCCAAGCCAGGAATCGAACCTGCGACCCTGGAGCTGTGAATCAACTGTGCTAACCTCTATACTAACGTGCTGCCCGTGTGGAGTATGCTCGTTCTCCCCAAATCTGCGTGGGTTTCACCACCACAACCCAAAGATGTGCAGGGTAGGTGGATTGGCCAGGTTTAATTGCTCCTTAATTGGGAAAATAAATAATTGGATACTCTAAATTTAAAAATAGAAATTGGAAGATGGTTTTCAGTCAGCAGAGTGGGGCTGTCATATAACACCCCCACTGCTAACCTTAGGGTAAAGGAAAGTAAGTCGCTGAAGATGGTTAAACCGAGGATACTTCTCCGAGAAACTCCAGCAGGGATAATCTGGAACTGTGATGACTAACCTCTGACAACTAGACCATCTTTCTCTGCATCAGGGGCTTTACTTTGATATCTCATCCAAAAGGCTGAAATTCTAAAAATATAGTATTCTCTCAGTACTGTATTCAAGTGTCAACCTGGATTATCTGATCACACCCTGGAATGGGGCTTTGAACGTGTAACTTCCTCACAAAGAAGCAAAAATGTGGCACTTTGAGCCAGCCTAACATAATTTTTATAATTTATATGTCCTTTTTTAACCTGCATTTTCAGATGGTATAATATTGCGAAAGATGCTCAGAACAAAAAAAAGATAAATCCATACATTGGTCAGGAAAATGTGTCTTACTTAACGGATAGTGAGAAAGTCATAAACCATGAACGTGACTTTGAAAAATTGTTTTCAAGAAGGGGCATAAAAGGCAATACATTTTGACATAAATTAAACACACCAGTACATCACTTGCATGTCAAATGAGCTTGAATTACAATGATAGCTAGCCGTGTGTGAGAGATCGTAAAATAATAATTTCAAACCAACACGCACTTGTTTACATCATGGAGGATAGTACCAAATATTTATGAAATATTTTAAATCTGGTGGAATGATGAATTAAAACAACAGCAAAGTTCTGAGGAAAATGTGTCACACAGTCACTTCAGGGGCGAGTGCAGTAATCTGAGGATAATGATAGCACACAAAATAAAATATTATCCAGCTTTCTCTTCTGATTCATTGAAAAATTGTGTTCTGTAAGAGTCAATTTCTTATTGCATTTCTCATGTACAGTACAGCAAAGATTAATTTGATTTCCTTTTGTTCAAGCAGTTTTAGAGGCAGGGTATAAAGGAGCAAATATGGAGGAGTGAGCAGAGAAAGGGGGCAATTCGCACAAACATGGGAGGTGGGATGGGGTGGAGAAGGGGAGTTAGGGAAGGAGGAGGGATAGTGCTGGAGGAGGAAATGAAGGGAGGCAAGGAGGGGAGAGGGAGCAAAGGGAAATATAGGCTTGGGACATTGAATGTAAAGAGGAGGAGATGGGATGGCAGAGAGAAACTGGGGGAGAAGAAGGGAAATTATGCCAATTAAAGAGGTAGGAGGAACTGCCAAGGATGGGGAATTTAGATCAGCAGGGGTAGAGGAAGTGCAAGACTACTCAATGGGAGAAATATACCGGTAATGGTAAGGGGATGAAGGTTGTGAAGTTACTGTAGGCTGGGTTATGAAAAATGAAACCAGCCTGGGGCTGGTTTAACACACTGGGCTAAATCGTTGGCTTTTAAAGCAGACCAAGGCAGGCCAGCAGCACGGTTCAATTCCCGTACCAGCCTCCCCGAACAGGCGCGGAATGTGGCGACTAGGGGCTTTTCACAGTAACTTCATTGAAGCCTACTTATGACAATAAGCGATTTTCATTTCATTTCAGAAAGGAAAGCAAAGCTGGGCGAGCTGTGACTGTAAGAAACTTCTGAAGTCAATAGGTGTGTGACAGAAGTTGGGGTGGGAGAGTGGTGGGGGTGAGGGTTTTGCAGGCAGTAGGTGATTTGGAATGTGAAATGCAGACAGACGGACAGGAAGGATGCTGAAATCCTGTTCATTTGGTGGTGGATGGGGATGACCAAAAGCTTGCTCATGTTGAGGAGTAATGAACTTGCTCTGTTGCTCTGTGCTATGGTGAGGACTGAATAATTACTTGGTGTGAACTGGGGTATCATCACAAAACATAGCTCATTGCGTGGGGGGTGACCTTCACTGAGTTGGAGTGGGTGGGAGGTGCAATGTGAGGAATGGAAGTCCTGCAGCGGTATAGAGATGTGGGTTGAAATTCCTGTCATACATTGCCATTATTTGCAAATTGTATTTCCAACTTCCCCCAAACACCATTGGCTGTAGTTGCCCTTGGCAGGCTACCCATAATTATTTCTATTCCGCTTTTACTGTAACCCTCCTCCTAACTATATTGTTTCATCCCTGTCACCTGCTATATTTTTCCATTGTCAGTGACTGATTCAACCCTCTTACCTTTCACTGACCCAAATTCACTTCCCATCCCGTTTGCCATGCTCTTTCCTTCTCATCTCTTTCCTCCTCTCCTTCCATCTTCTCCCATGCCTCCTAATGTCATATTTCTCTCTGTCCCTCCCATCTGTCCCATCCGACACACAGCTGGAGAGAAAAAGTGTGCATGACTACTGTGAACCGGAGGGAAGTGGGACTCGCTAAATTGCTCTTGCAGTGAGCTGGCAGGGACGCAATAGGCCAAATGGCCTACTTCTCTGTTGTAACCATCCTCTGATTCTCCCCCATCTGCAATTTCCCTTTGTCCTTCCAACCTCTTCCACCTCATTCTCCCTTCCCATTGTCCCAGTACAGTTCCATTATCCACCATCTCAAACCCTGATTGGTCTTGTGTGTGACAGGAAATCAACAAGGACAGCATAAAATCTCATCACATCCAAAACCCTTGTTTTCTGCTGTTCTGATTTTTGTCACAGTTTGTTGTCTACATCTACAACTGTAAAATATCATTCCAGAAGTAAAAAACAGCGCAGACTAGTATTCTTATTTCCCCATTTTACTGGTGTTCCATTTTAAAGCATACAAGACCAGTTCAGACCAGTATTCTTATTTCCCTCCTTTACTGTTTTTTTTCCCTACTGGATGACAACTTTTCCTATTCAATGTTGCTGTGAATACTGAATTAGCTGGACAAGGATCATTGACTTAAAATTGTCAGCTTTATCTCTTGCCCTAATGTGCTGGGCTCCACCATGGTTTTGGATAATAATATCCATGGAAACTCTTCCTCCTGTTACAGTATTGGTCTGGTTGCCCACTAATTTTCTATACGATGTTTTAGGACTGGAGAATCTTTCTCTGATTAGATGTTAATTGGACGACCCAGGTCTGTATATCACCTTTTGCTGTTTAACATACAAACAATCCTCTGTTTTAGCTTTATTAGGTTATTATCTCATGCTAAGGCATGCCGAAAGCTCAGGCAGCACGGTAGCACAGTGGTTAGCACAATTGCTTCACAACTCCATGGTCCCCGGTTCGATTCCCGGCTTGGGTCACTGTCTATGCGGAGTGTGCATGTTCTCCCTGTGTCTGCGTGGGTTTCCTCCAGATGCTCTGGTTTCCTTCCCACAGTCCAAAGATGTGCAGGTTAGGTGGATTGCCATGCTAAATTGCTCTTTGTGTCCAAAATGGTTAGGTGGGGATACAGGTTTACGGTGATAGGGTGGAGGCGTGGGCTTGAGTGGGGTGCTCTATCAGGGGGCCGTTGCAGACCTGATGGGCCAAATGGCCTCCTTCTCAACTGTAAATTCTATGAAGCTTCTCCTGCTCTTCTGAACAGAGCTGTCTGTGCTGCACAGTGAGGCACCCTCCTCCTGCCACTGTCCATGGAGAGCTCTCTGCAGATCCCGGTAAATAGTGGGAAAAGTCAAAATCGAGATGCATGCCGGCGCGAACCAGTTTGCAATTCACCCACACTGCTCTCGATGACGAGTTCTGGATCTCACCCAAAAATGGCGAGTAAATCATTTCCCCTCATTTGCATTAATTTTAAACTCATAGGAACATAGGAATTAGGAGCAGAAGTAGGCAATTCAGCTCTTCGATCCTGCCCCGCCATTCAATCAGATCATAACAGATCTCTTCTCAGCCTCAAATCCACCCCCGGCCTGTTCCCCATATCACTTTAACCCGTTTTTTAAAATCGGAAATATACCTATCTCCTTCTTGAAGCCATTTTAACGATTCAGACTCCACTACACTATGGGGCAGTGAGTTCCACAAATTTATCACCCACTGCAAGAAGTAGTTCCTCCTCATCTCAGTTTTAAATCTACCACCTCTCAACCTATATCTGTGACCTCTTGTTCACATCGAGACTGAAGTGGAATGCAGCAGAGTATTTGCACAGTTCTTAGCACACCATTTTAGAAAGAATATATTAGCTCTGGAAGATTAGTGCTGGAGGGATTACAGGCTGGATTCACCACCACTGGTAGCGCAGTTCCCGATGTGGTGGAGAACCCAGCATCGGGCAAAAAAGAGGTTGGTGCTGGGTGCAGATCCTGTTCCAATGCTCCTGTCCCCCACTGGCATAGGCATTGAGGTTCACGCCATGCGCCAACAGGAGGGTGCAAATGGGTCCTCCATTTGCACCCTATAAACCAGGCTTGGCACTAGATTCTCCAAGCATGTATGAATCTCTGGTCCTCTTCAAGTGGATTTAAGTGGGAGAAAATTGGGGCAGGTATTTACAAGTATGGCCATAACCTGATAGACGTTGCTGTGGGCTAAAGGGATAACTCTTTAAGGGAGTTGTCCCCAAAGTCCATTGAAAAGCCTCCCGCCCTCACAATGCAAATCCTGCCCACCCCACCAGCCCCTCCCACCGCATCCTACCACCAGAGACCCCCATGAGGCAGACACCACCAGAAACCCCACCACTTTGTTTCACTTCCTCATTTTCTCTGCGGAAAGCACTTAACTGTCTTTGATGTGATCCAGGAGCTCTCAATCATAGCTGGATGTTTATTTTTTTATTTAAAAACTTTTTTAAACTGCCCAATTCCTTTTTTTTTCAATGAAGGGGCAATTTAGCATGGCCAATCCACCTACCCTGCACATCTCTGGATTGTGGGCGTGAGACCCACACAGACATGGGGCAAATGTGCAAACTCCAAATAGACAGTGACCCGGAGCTGGGATCGAGCCCAGGTTATCAGTGCCGTGAGGCAGCAGTGCTAACCACTGCGCCACCGTGGCACCCTGTAGCTGAACGTTTATAAACATTGTGGTTAATTTCACAGCTGACTACTTAAAATCAACTCAAGCTTGAAGGGAGATGAATTAAACAATCCAGACAGCTGGTGGGTATGGAAGCTGTCAACCACAGCCTTGTAAAATCAATTTCACATGAATGAAAGGCTTACAGTCAAAGATCTAAGGGTGTTTAAACCCAGTTGGTTTTCACTTTCCAAGAATTGACAGGTGCTGCTTCTTCTGCCTGAGCCAGCAGGTGTATTGCACAGGTGTGTTTTAAAGCAGTGATTTTTTTAAAGGTTTAGATAAAGGATCTGGATCGGCGCAGGCTGGGAGGGCCGAAGGGCCTGTTCCTGTGCTGTAATTTTCTTTGTTCTTCTTTTGTTCTTTGTTCTACTATCTCTGTCTGGACTTCTGTGTAGCTTCCAGGCAGGACCTCTCTTATCAAGGAGTCTTCCAGGCAGGAGTCTCTCTTAGAAGGACTTCTAGGCAGGGGACACACTTAGGGGCTTCCAGCCAGGAGTCTCTCTCCAGGCAGTGGTTTCTGGTGGGGGTGTCTGGTGGGGTCTATCTTATGTGGGGTTTCTTGTGGGGGTCCCTCTCATGGGAGGGATTTCTTGTGGGTGGCTCTGGGGGGGGGGGGGGGGGGGGTCTTTGTTGGTTTTTAGAATTTTGAAATGAATTGCCAGGATAGGGAGAAATAAGCAATTTTCAGAGGAGCCCAGGAGAAGGTGATATAACCTTAGAATCAGAGCTAGGCCATTCAGGAGCTAAGTTAAGAAACACCTCTTTGTGAAAAGGATAGCAGTCGTGTTACTCTTCCACAAAGCAGTAGATCCTAGTTCAGCAAATAGATTTAAAGTGGAGACCAATAGATGTTTGCTAGCCAAAGATATGATGGTAAATGGAGCTAAGTTGGATGAATGGAGTTGATTTAAATCAGCCATGATTTCATGAAACAGGTTTGCGGGGCAGAATGGCCTCCTTATTTCTATGTTCCCATTTTCCTAATTGCTTGCTCTTACTTCTAATGCTTTCCCTACCTCTTTCACTTCAGTTTGAAGTTCCTCTTATGTGACTCCTCTATTTTGGGATCAACTTGAAAATACTAAAAACTGTAAAGTAGGCTCCAGATAATTAGGCAACAAGTGTGCTCTTCTCACATTCCTACTCCTTCAGTTAAAACAAACACAGAAATTTGGGATGAAGGGTCACCATAACATAACATCTCTATAGCAACCCCTCATGTACAAACCAAAATAACTCTACGTTAGGACATGCAGTGCCAAATTTTGTCAACAGTCTGGAACGTGTAGTGAAAGGTGCGCCTGTTTAAATAAATTGAGTTACATAGGGCTATGCAATAACTACTTCATAGTTGTCTGGCACCTTGATTGGTCTTTTTTGGCTGCCACGTTTTTCAGAGAAAAGATTACTCACTGCACAGGCCTCTCCTTGCTTGGTTTCTGTACTGTTCCTGTGGAACTCAATGCAATTTCCAAGGACAACCCCTTACTTTCATTCTGGGCACTCTACAGTTCTTTGACCTGATCATTGACTTCCAGATCTTAACTACAGCTGTAATTTTTTTTTAATACTGGCAGAATCAAGTAATATTGAATGGGCCTTTGACCCAACTTCTTTCATTGTGTGTTTTACCACCGCCTTAGCTATTTATGTATTCATTGCTTCTGCAATGTCCCTCATTTCTTTTGTAACTTTTGTTGTCTGATAAAAGATCATTGGCATAATTCCAAGATCTCCGATCTTTCCCTTCAGGTGGTTAACATTTATTTGACCAACACATCCTCATGTTTTTTTCCCTCTCCCCAACCTCTTCGGTCTGATTCTGATAAAACGCTTGTTCGTCATTTGTTTTTTTCTCAGTTGTGGTGAAGAGCTGTTTACCTGAAAAATTACCTTATCTATTTTCTACAGAGCTAAAATGAACCTGTTTGACATTTATGCACCAGTTAATCAGCTTGTTGGCTGCCCAAGCAACATTGAAGAATCAGTTATAAAGGTGTTTTGTGTTATTGCTACAGGTAATGGAATCACATTCTTAAATGGTGATCTTGCAAAACAATATATTCCTACAAGTCTTAAGGACAGTATTTGCTAGCGGGTCATTAAATCTAATGGAAAATGGGCATTTCATTAAAAACAAGGGAAAATCATTTCCCCCACTTAATAAGTTCAAGACTTTACTTTGCTGAAGCAAACAATACTCCACAGTAGATGGTAACCTACTGTTCTTATTGTTGTGTAAATGTTTCAGCTTCTCTAGAAATTTATTTGAATCACTACTACAGCCACATGAAAGACTTGCATTTATGTAGTGCCTTTGCAACCTCAGGATTTCCTAAAGCGCTTTATGACCAATTAGGTACTTCAAAGCCACAGTTGTGATGTAGGGAAGATAGTGGCTAATATTACACCAATGGGTTACTTAACACAATAGTTTCTTTTTCATTTTGCCCAATTCAAAGAGGAGCAAGCCTTGTGAGAAGGATGGTTGATTAGTGACGAATTAACCAGGGAATTTGTGAAAGTGACAAATGTAAGATATTCAGGGGGCAGTGACGTAGTGGTAATGTCACTGGACTAATATCCAGAGGCCTGGTCTAATGGGCGCGATTCTCCGCTGCCCACGACGGGTCGGAGAATAGCGGGAGGGCCTTCCCGACAATTTTCACGGCCTCCCGCTATTCTCCCCCCCCCCCCCCCCCCCCCCCCCCTCCGGCCGCCCTCCAACACGAATCGCTGCTCGCCATTTTTTACGGCGAACAGCGATTCTCCGCAGGCCGATGGGCCGAATACCGCGGAGTTTACGGCCGTTTTCACGGCCGCGATCACAACTGCTTTCAGCGTTCGTGAAAACGGCCGCAAAGTGCCCGTCCCGGACAACCATAGCACCGATTGGCACGGCTGCACCACGGCCGTGCCAAGGGTGGCATGGGCCTGCGATCGGTGGGCACCGATTGCGGGCAGCGGGTCCGATACCCACGCACTATTTGTTCTTCCGCTGCCCCGCAGGATCAGTCCGCGGGGCGGTTGAGGGGCATGACGGCTCGCGCATGCGCGGGTTTGACGTGTCTGCGTGATGACGCATCCGCGCATGCGCGGCTGACGTCACCCTGCGCGTCAGCCGGCGTGACGCGCGGACTTAGCGATGGTCGCTAAACCCGCGATGCCGTGCTTCACGGGGCCCCACTGCTAGCCCCGCCCGGGGGGGTGAATCGGGTCCCGGGAGGGGGCATGGAGGCTGCCGTGAAACACGGCCAGTTTCACGGCAGCCTTTACGACTCGCCGCATTTGCGGAGAATCGCGCCCAATGTTCGGGATACAGGAGCTCAAATCCCAACATGGCAACTGGGAAATTTAAATTCAACTAGTTAATAAATCTCGAATAAAATCTAATCTCATTAATAATGATCTTGAAACCATTGGCTTGTTGTCGAAATCCAGCTGGTTCACTAATGTCCTTCAGGGGAGGAAATCTGCAGTCCTTATCCGATCTGGGCTAGACGTGACTCCAGATCCAGATTCACAGCAACAGCAATCAGCTTGACTCATAATGAGCCTCTGAAATGGCCTAACAAACCACTCGGCTGCATCAAATATCTGAAGAATGCATCACCGATGTACCCACATAAAATTAAAATAACACCATCACTTTCTTATTGGAAAGTATGGATGGACAATAAGTGCCTATAACCTGAGAACCAATTTAAAAAATACATCAAGTATGAAAGGGTTCTGAATTACAGTGTAAAAAATAAGCAGCTAATTAAATTGAATCAACTGCTATTGAACTGTTAACTTTCAATTCAAGTTACATGTGTGGCTGTAGAGATGCTTTATTCTTTTGTAAAGAGACTTTGAGCAAGTAAAAATAAAAAAATGTTTTCTGTATCTTAAGTGTGACGAGGTGGTTAAATGTGCACATTCTGACTGACTGGGCACTGAAACCGCTGTCAGACGTGTTTAAAGAACAAAGAACAGTACAGCACAGGAACAGGCCCTTCGGCCCTCCAAGTCTGTACCGGTCATGATACCAACCTATGCCAAAACCCTCAGCACTTCCTTGTGCCGTATCCCTCTACACTCATGTGTTTGTCAAGATGCCTTTTGAACGCTGTTAATGTATCTGCTTCCACGACCTCCCCTGGCAACGCGTTCCAGGCACTCGCCACCCTCTGCATAAGAAACCAGCCTCGAACATCTACTCTAAATTTTGCGCCATGGACCTTAAACCTATACCCCCTGGTGACTGCCCCTCCACCCTAGGAAAGAATGCCTGCCCACCCATGCTATTCATGTCCCTCATAATCTTGTAGACTTCTATCAGGTCACTTCTCAACCTCCGCCATTCTATGAAAACAGTCCGAGTCTACTCAGCCTCTTCACATAGCTAACACCCTCCAGACCAGGCAACATCCTGGTAAACCTCCTCTGCACCCTCTCCAAAGCCTCCACAACCTTCTGGTAGTGTGGTGACCAGAATTATGCGCAATATTTCAAGTGCGGCCTTACCAAGGTTCTATACAACTTGCCAGACTTTATACTCAATGCCCCTTCCAATGAAGGCAAGCATTCCGTATGTTTTCTTGACTACCTTGCCCACTTGCATTGCCACTTTGAAAGATCTGTGGACCTGCACGGCCATATCTCTCTGACTTTCTGTATTCCTAAGAGTTTTATCATTTACGGTATATTTCCCCTCTATGTTAGACCTGCCAAAATGCATTACCTCATATTTTTCCAAATTAAACTCCATTTGCCATTTCTCTGCCCAAGTCTTCCACCTATCCATGTCCTGCTGTATCGTCTGACAATCCTCAACACTATCTGCCACTCCACCAACCTTGGTGTTATCCGCAAACTTACTAATCAGACCAGCTACATTTTCCTCCAAATCATTTATGGACACTACAAACAACAGAGGCCGCAGCACAGATCACTGTGGAACACCATTAGTCACAACCTTCCATTCAGAAAAACACCCTTCCACTGTTACCCTTTGCCGTCTGTGACTGAGCCAGTTCTGTATCTATCTTACCACCTCATCTCTGATCCCGTGTGGCTTCACCTTTTGTACTAGTCTGCCATGAGGCACATTGTCAAATGCTTTGCTGAAGGCCATGTAAACAAAATCCACCGCCCTCCTCTCATCAATCATCTTTGTCACCTCCTCAAAAAATTCGATCAAGTTAGTGAGGCGTGACATCCCCTTCACAAAACAATGCTGCCTATCATTTATCAGTCCATTTGTTTCCAAATGGGTATAAATCCATTTCTATCAGGAACGTCATGGGTGAGAGGTCAATGGAAAAATTCATTGACCTCGGGCGGGATTCTCCGGTCACCCGGAGAACGTGGGCGGAGAACCCCGCCCATAACTTCCAATTAATTCATGTGTAATTGTGTTGTTTCGAACTTATGTTAAAACAGACTTGTCCTAGTTTTCTGTACGATGTGCACCAATCTCACTCATGCACCAATGGGCAAATTTCAAAAAGAAAAGGCTTGGCACAACATCAAATTTCAATAAAATGTTGAGGGATGAAGCAAAGAAACAACTTAAAGAAAAAAGATGTCAAAGCAATAAACAGATAATTTTCACACACAGGCACACACACACACACTATTTCTCTCACGCACACCCTCACACACACACTTGCTCGTACACACATACATTAATTCACTCATGCTCACACACACTTGCTCACACATACATGTACGCACGCACATTCACTCTCGCTCACACACATGTTCACATACGTACACACATGCGTTGACGCACTCTCAGTAAAATGCACACTCGTTCACACACATTCACATACAGACACACACGCTCACACACAATCTCGGTCACACACACACACGGTCACACATACAAACACACTCACACGCATACGCTCTCACACACACCAGCAGACAGTCTCTGCCCCCCCCTCCCCACCATCACCAGCCAGTTAATCCCCCACTCTTCCCCAATACCAGCCACTTTCTCTCCTCACCCCTAACCAGCAGCCAGATTCTCTCTCTGTCCCGAACAGCAGCCAATCTCTGCAACCTCCCCCCCCCCCCCCCCCCCCAGCCGCCACCCCCCCCCCCCCCCCCCCCATCCCACCCCACTTAGCAGCTATATCCCTTACCCTTCCCATCCCTTGGCAGCCACTTTCTGACCTATCCCTCCCCATCTCCCCAATTCCCATCCCCCCCTCCCATTCCCCTTCTCATTCCTCATCCCCTCCCCCATTCCCCCTTCCCATTATGAGACTTGAAGAGATCATTCTGATTCTACTACTAAATCTCAACATTCAAGAGTTGCTGCACCACTCAAACGCTTCTCCAATATTCTAGGTCACATTTCTATCCATGTTCTCTCATTGATTTCCCAACACTACAGGGTAGGAATTTCTTCTGTCCTAAATTCTCCTAACTTGGGTGGGATTGCAGCAGAATTGCTCGAAAAAGGAGTTAATAAGATGACACTGCCACACTGCCCTACCTTGGATTTCCCTCCCCACAACCACTTTTGGGTATGTCATTTCCTGTTTCTTCACCATCGTGCTTCTTCAGCCGATATTGAAATGGCAGACTGTAAGTGGGGCAATCAGGTGTGCAACATCCTTTTGACCAATCTTATGGAAATATAAAAACATAAAAAATAGGAGCAGGAGTAGGGCATTCAACCCTCCGAGCCTGCTCCGCCATTCACCATTCAACATGATCATGGTTAATCCTCTATCTCAAGCCCTGAGTTCTGCCATACCCATTGACACTGTGGATTTATTTTTTATTATATTTATGCTTTTACAGGATGTAGATGTAATGATTATCCATGCTTAATTTCCCTTGAGAAGAAGGTGTTAAGTCTCCATCTTGACTGCTGCTACACCCATGGGCTGTCAGGGAGAGTATTCCAGGGGCTGAATTCTATGAAAATGGGGCTATGTCCCCACGCCTGCAAGAAAACGGGTGCAAATCACTCTGGACTTCCCTGTGGAAAGTCTAGAGTGATTCTCTGTTTTGAAGCGGCTAGCAGGGCCCCGGAGTAGTCCTCGCAGCTCCCGCTGCCGATACGGGGGCCTGCACTTCTGGCTGCGGGTCCACGCAACATGGCAGACCCACACAGCAAGCCGGCCCCAACAGTATATACCCCCCAGATCACGCGCGCCCGCCGATTGATGGCCCCCAGCCGCGAGCCTGGTCATCCTAGAGGCCCCCCGCCGGTGACGGATCCATCCCGCCCCCCCACCAGGGCAGCTGTAGACTAGGTCCACAGCCGCCACTCCAATCTCCCGCCGGGTGGAACCATGAGTAAACCATACCAGCGGGAACTCGGCCAGCTGCCAATGGGGAATTGCCGTGGAGGCCTCTTTCAATGGCCCCTAACTGGCGCTGCGTCGACCGCACGCGCGTCACTGGCGGCAATTCTCCATCCCCACGCCAAGCGCGATTGCGGCTCGGAGAATCCCACCCCAGGATTTTGACTCGTGAAGGAATGGCGATATCAGAATGGTACGTGGTTTGCTTGAAGATCTTCCAATTGGCGGCGAGGTTGCCGGAGGTGCGAAGCTGCGGAGGAAGCTGGATGTTTTCCATGTCGCTGGATGGCCGCTTGCTGGTCGTTGCAGATTCACTCAAGGTAGGTTTGGCAGGATTAATAGCACTCTGGTACCATGATGTGTCAGGCGGGTTGATTCGATGTTGACTGCAACTGGATGCAGGGAGGCTAGAAACAAACATCTAACACCGGAGATGATCCAACACAGTTTTATTTAAACTATAAACTGCTGTACATGTTCAGCTATGGGTTGACACTCTACTAATCCTACTGACGACCTCTTACTGGTTCGACCAGACGTACTAGCTACAACATGGCAATAATGTCCACTGACTCGTGCACTCTGACTGTCTCAGTGTCTGGGTCCCGAAAAGAGCGGGAGTCTTAATGCCCTGTGGGCTTTATAGTGGTGGTGTCCAATCTGGCAATTGGTTGTTCTGTGTTGTGTGTTCATTGGTCATCCTATGTGTCATCACTGCCTGTCTGCATCTCATTATATACCTGAGTGGATATTATGACACTATCGAAGGAGGCTTGGTGAGTTGCCGCAGTGCATTTTGTATATGGTTCAACACTGCCATTGTGCATCCGTTTTGAAGGGAGTGAATGTTTAAAATGGTGGATGTAGTGCAAATAAAGTGAGAAGCTTTGGTCTGGATGGTCTGTCGAGTTTCTTGAGTGTTGTTGGAGCTGCCTTAATCCAAGCAAGTAGAGAGTATTCTATCACACTCCTGACATTGACCTTGTTGACCAGTTTTGAGGAGCCAGGAGGTGAGTTACTCACTGCAGAATGTCCAGCCTCTGACCTGCTCTTGTAGCCACAATATTTTGTATGGCTGGTTCAGTTCAGTTTCTAGTCAATGGTAACTCCCAAGGAAATTGATGTTTGGGAATCAGCAATGATAATGGCATTGAACATCAAAGAAAGATGCTTAGGATTGCTCTTGATATTGCCTGGCACATGTGTGGCGCAAATATTATTTGCTACTTATCAGCCCACGCCTGAATCTTGTCCAATTCCTGTTGTGTATGGACACAGATTACTTCAATATCTGAGGACTCATGAATAGTTCTGAACGTCTGCAATCATCATGAAATGAAAATGAAAATTGCTAATTGTCACGAGTAGGCTTCAATGAAGTTACTGTGTAAAGCCCCTAGTCGCCACATTCCGGCGCCTGTCCGGGGAGGCTGGTACACGAACCGTGCTGCTGGCCTGCTTGGTCTGCTTTAAAAGCCAGCAATTTAGCCCAGTGAGCTAAACCAGCCCCTCAGCGAATATCCGCATTACTGACCTCTTGATAGAGGGAAGGGCTTTGATGAAGTAGCTGAAAATGGTTGGGCCAAGCATACTCCACTGAGGAGTTCCTGCAGTGATGTCCGGGGACTGAGATGAATGGCCTCCAACAATGAAAACCTTGTTCCTTTGTTCTAGTGTTGCACGTTTTACTGTGGGCGTAAAACGCGTTTATTGGAGTGTATTAACACGCCTCCGAGTTCGACGTGTGCTTAACACTACTAGGCTCTGTTGTATGTAATTATTTAGCTCTGGAGTCGCCAGTTGCCGTATAGACAACGTCACAAGTATTCCAAGGTCAAGTTCAAAGTAATAAAGACGATACACCGATTAGTAAGGTTCAAACGATCAATATTTATTATACAGTTATAATAAATACTCATGCACACACTAAGAGACTAAGCTATAACTAAACTTAAGTGAACAGAATACTTATCTAACAGGAACAGGCAAGGTCAGAGAACGAGGCCTTCATCCTGGTCTTGTACTGCAGCCTTCAGCAAGCGTTCTGGTACTTTGGGGTCTAGTGGGCTTGGATCGCGTAGCGAGCGTTGAACTTACGGTTTCGGCGGCTGGTGCTCAACGGCTGGAGTCAGGATGCAAGATGTCTATCAGGGCCGGAGCACGAGTTTAACAGACCGGGCTCTGTGGGGAATTTGCCTTTATACCCCTCTCTAATGTCCTTGCTCCCTTCTAGGCGGGCTCTACCTTTCGGTACCGATTGGAGCGTTTCCAAACGGCTACCTTCGAAATCCTCCAATGCAGGGGCTTCCCTCGATGTTGGGGGGTGGTTTCGATATTCGTTACTCTGGTGCCATCTTGTTTGCACAACCAATTAAGTGTTACATTGAGATGGAAATGTTGCCATTGTGTGTGCCTGGATCTGGGCTGCCTCATCAGAATGTTAAGCGCTTTGCCATTAACACCTTTGGCTTGGAGATCTTGCACCTGGCCAGAAAACTGGTTTGCTGCTTGCAAAATGCTAATTAGTTGAGAGCAGGCTGTCTGTTCTCACTAAACAGGCTTTTTCCTTCTGTCTTCCATTTTAGTTTGGCTCAGTGTCCATTTTGCGTGGCCAGCATGGCTACATTCCCTCCTTGTGATCCTCACAATCATACTATTGTGAAGGATCACCTATGTACGTTGCCTTCCTTGTGTTCTGACCTCTTGCCAGTTCCTGTTCTACTCTATTCTTAAACTATGGGAAGAAGAGAAAAAAAATTTTAACTAACATTTCTACTTGGCCCTATGTCAAAGGGACATGCATTATTACAACTGGGAACCTCTACCTATCACTATTAACCTTAACCTTAACTTAACATTTCATCACTCTAAAACCTTAATCATTCACACCACAACATCACACTTCCCAACTCGGCAGTCGAGTATGGAACAATATAATACATGGCTGAACTTTTTATTTACAGAGTGTTGTAATCAGTGAGGGGTTGAGGGGTTTGGTGGAATCCGAAGATGGGGGATTGAACTCTATAGATGGGTGAGGTGCTGGAACGAGAGGCTCTCCTCTTCCATTTCCTCAACCTGAGGGTCTGCACTAGTATGATGAGGATCGCGATCACCAACAGTGATTCGATTATATAGGACATGGAGTACCACGTCATGAATTTAGTGCACCAGGTCTGAACCTCGCTGATCAGAGCTGAGCACTGGGGGTTTGCTGTAATTGAAACATTTACGGTGGGGGTTGTGGGGGAAATGTGTCTTGTTTCCACACATATACACATGACATTTAGAAACAATAGGTGGGTTTCCATCATTTTGCTGTTCTTCTTCTTTCTCTTCCTTCTTCCTCCGGTATTGACAATCCTGGCTTCGACCTCTGTCTCGTCCTTTGAAACCTTTGGGATCAAGCACAGTATCTGTCAATACACAGTTTAAGACCTTTACTTGTTAGTGCATCTGTCTTTCAAAACCCAATTGACCCTTTAAAATGACTGGCTAAGTCACACCCTGTGACTCCCCTCATTTTTTTTTTCAAAAAGCGAATTTAAAGACCAGCATACACCTAACAATCCTTCCTTCTGCGAGCCGTCTCGTAGGCTTTGCTGATTTACCATCCGAATGTTCCCGGATGTAAATAGCATGTGGGATGGCGGCCGAAGGGCTACCTAACGTAAAATGAAAACAAACTTTGAAACAAACATCCGAATGAGTTGCGTATGGGCCGCGACGGGTACGAGTTGGATGGGATCCCCGGGTAGGGCGTGCTGTGCCATACCCGAGCTTGGCTGACCAAGGGTTGGTTCTCAGACAGGGCGGGTCCTCAGTGCCGTTTGTCCACTGCCTGAGTAACCTGGAAAGAAACGGGTACGAATGTGTTGACCATGACTTGCAGCCTCTATTTCGCCGAATAGAGGGGCACCTAAAAAAAACCAAGGGAGCCAAGATGCTCCAACTGAGGACATCACTGAAGTTCTCAGAGATATCTGCGGACAAGCTATTTGGCGTGTAGCCTTACAACTTTGGAAAGGATCTCCAATCAAACCGAAGTTCTCAAAAGTTTCGGCAGACAAACTAACGTGTATGTGAGGTGGTCACAATCTTTTCAGCTGAAAAGAAGATGTCCATCCTCCAGCTGAACCATTTACTTTACTGAAAACAAACAAACAAAAAACGAAGACAAACATACGTGCAGGTTCCATCAGAAAGGACATCGTTTCCCTCAAACGATTCCTATTTTACATCATCTGGACACCTCACTTTGATTCTGCCTCTGTGAACAGGGTCACAAAGGGGTTGCCGTGTCGGGATTCAGACATTGCGTCGTCCTGCTCTCCCGGATCCCACACCCTTGTGTGGATCAGGCATGCAACTTTGGAATTGTGTGACCGGGGGTCACTTTCATCGTTACGGACAAGTCTGTAGGAATTGTCCCTGTGCCATTGTGTAGTGTCGAGTGTGTTGTCGGGGTAGTCGGGGTCGGGTGGTGGTTCTGGATATTTGAGGTAGGTGACTTCCATGGGGTCAATGGAGTCGGGGTCGTAGCTGGTGCAGTGTGGGCTGTATGGCTGTGTGCTGTCGCTGTCTTCAGAGTCAGTGTCAGTCCTGCTGTCTCTGCTGTGGCAGCTTGTGGGCGTGTCGGGGCGTGGTCTGTAGTGGTCTGTGGGCGGAGTCGTGGGCGAGTCCGTTGATGAACTGGTCTGTGAGGGGGATGGTGGAGAAGTGTCTCTGGTGGGCGGGGTGAAGTGTTCTGCTGCGTCTAGCAGGACATGGTGAGCATGGTTGGCCTGTGTTCCATATGCCTTTAACTGGTTGATATGGAACCACGCGGTCTTCCCATTAGGATACTTTATCCTGTAAACGGAGGGGCTAATTTTGTCCGAAATTGAGTAGGGACCGGAATATTTTGGAGCCAAAAAACTGCTGGGGTTATAAACAGATAACATTACCTGTTGCCCAACCTGGAATTCTGTGGTGTGTACGGTCTTATTGAAACAGGCAGTACGTTGCTGTCGGCGTTTCCCTAGCTGGACTGCGGCTGCGATCTGTGCAGACCTCACAGTCTCAACTAGATCTTTAACTGCCTTTTCATGTGTGAGGGCCGTCACTTCGGGGCTTGTCATGTCCAGTCCTAAAAGGAATTCTGTACCTTTCATAGGGCGTCCGGTCATGAGTGTATGTGGTGTGTATCCTGTAGATGTGGAGACAGTGTTCCTTATGAACATAAGTGCAAAGGGGAGCACTGAATCCCATGTGGAATTATTCTCTTGAACCATTTTCCTGAGGGTCGTTTTTAGGGTCCGATTCATGCGCTCCACAATCCCGCTGGACTGTGGATGATACGCAATATGGAAGTTTTGTTTGATACCGAATATTGTCAGGACGTTCCTCATGACCCGTCCTGTAAAGTGAGATCCCTGGTCCGAATCGATACTTCGGGGTAAACCCCATCTCGTGAAGATGTGGTGGGTCAGGATCTTTGCAGCTGTCTTAGCTGTGTTTGTACGTGATGGAAATGCCTCTACCCATTTTGTAAAGGTATCTATCACCACCAGAACATACTTATAGCCATTCCGACAAGGGGGCAATGGACCTATAAAATCGATCTGGAGGTTTGTCCAAGGGCCGTTAACTGGGCGAGTATGCCGAAGCTGTGCTTTCTTAGAATACCGCTCCGGGTTATTCTGAGCACAAATCAGGCAATTCTCAATGTAGTGCGTTACATCATTCCTGAGATTAGGCCACCAACAGAGTTGCCTGAGGTGCCTCGTGGTTGAATCAATTCCTTGGTGTCCGTGGTTATCATGAAATAAAGCGATCATGGCATTTCTATCCTGCTGTGGGACCACATAAAGTTGATCCTTAATGATCACACCCTCATGTGTGGTCAGTGCGTGTTTAAAGTGTTCGTACGCAGGCACAAAGTTTCCCTTGAAAACCTCCCTGAGGTCTCCGTCCTGTTTCTGTGCTGCTACGAGATCTTTAACCTCTGTTTGTGAGACTTGTACTGCGCTCACAGGGGCGCTAGCTGGTGCGCTAGCTGGGGGGGTCCATAAGTGTCCTCTCCTGGAACCTGCCTTAGCCAATGCGTCGGCTTTTACATTCCCAGGGGGTGATGACCTATGGTGGCTGCGAACCTTTATTATGCCGAAGGTCCTGTCCTTCGCTTTCGCGAGGATATGCTGGAGTAAGGGGGCTGATGGAAGGGGTTTTCCGTCTGCGGAGACAAAACCTCGTGTCCTCCACAGGGGCAGAAAATCTGTTAGACTGTTGCATACATATAAGCTGTCTGAATATATGTCTGCTGGGCTGGGGAAAGAATTGGGGTGGTCCACTATATACGCTATGGCTGCTAGTTCTGCTGCCTGCGCGCCTAAGTGACCTGGTAACTTAAGAGCTATCTCTTCGAGAGCGCGCCCCTGCGCGTCCTCGACGTAGATGCCGCATCCTGTGATACGCTCACCATTTAAAACTGTGGAGGAACCGTCTACATAAATCCTCAAGGGTCCACACGTGTCTGTGGGCTGGGGGCTTTGTTTCGGGTTCCCTATCTTCCTGGGGGGTGTTTTTGCTAAAAAGGGTCCTGTGTTATGCAGGGGAGCTACAATTTCACAGTCATGGGGCTGTCCGGGGTATTGGAGGTTGTCTGCTAAGTATGTGTGTGTGCGTGTCCGTTTTACTGTAATGTCCCGTCCTTGTAAAAGTAGGGTCCACCTAGCTGCCCTAATCTGGCTAACTGAACCGTCCTTCAGTCGACCGTCTAGTAGTAGCTGTGTGGGTGTATGTTCGGTTAGAATGGTGATGGGGTTTAGTCCGGTTATGTATGAAAAGTACTGTACTGCCCAGAAGACAGCAAGGAGGTGCCTCTCACAGGCAGAGAATCCTTGTTCTACCGGGTCTAACAGTCGGGAGGCATAAGCCACTGGTCTTAACTGCTCGTGCCGTTCCTGAAGCAACACGGCCGAGAGGGTTAGATCTGTGCTAGCTACCTCGATTGCGTACGGGGAAAGTTGGTCTGGGACTAGCAGCGCGGGTGCTGCACTAAGGGCTCGTTTTAACTCTTCCACAGCGCCTGTATGCTGCGGAAGCCATTCCCAGGGGGCTCCTTTCTTAAGGAGGTCTGAAAGTGGGGCGGCTTTTGTCGCGAATCCGTCTATGTGGTTCCGACAATAGCCAACCAGTCCTAAAAACGACCGGAGGGCTGAAACATTCTGGGGAAGGGGCAATTTGACGATCGAATCAATTCTTTTGAATTCGATCTCGCGTTTGCCGTGCGTGATGACTGTTCCCAAATACATCACTTTACTTTCCAATATCTGGGCCTTTTTCGGGTTAACTTTACAGCCAATTTCAGTCAAGAGTTCCAGGAGTTCGGCCAGAAGCGAAATGTGCTCTGCCTTTGTGTCTGTCTGCAGTAGTAGGTCGTCTACATACTGTACCAGACATTCGGGTCGGGAAAATTTTTCTAATCCACTTGCCAGCTGTCGGTGGAAAATGGAGGGTGAATTGTGGAATCCTTGTGGGAGGCATGTCCACGTGTACTGCTGAGTTTTAAAAGTGAATGCGAATTTGTATTGGCACGCTTTTGCCAATGGTATGGACCAGAATCCGTTACTGATATCCAATACCGTGAAGTACTTGGCGTTGAGACCCTGCTTGAGCATGGTCTCGGGACTAGTAGCTACCGTTGGGGCTACTGCGGGGGTTACTTTATTGAGTTCCCGATAATCGATGGTCAGACGCCATGATCCATCGGGCTTCCTCACTGGCCAAATAGGGGCATTGTTGGTGGAGGCTACCGTTCTCAGTACACCTTGGTCCAACAAGCTACCTATAACCTTTTCTATTTCCACCTCTGCCTCGAGGGGAAATCTATATTGCTTTTGCGGTCGGGGGTCCTGTCCGGTAACATGAACTTGTCCAGTCATTCTGCCACAGTCATGACGGTGACTTGCAAATGCTGTCCTGTGTTTGTTCAGTAGGGCCTTAATTTGTCTGTCGGTGTGGAGTGTAGTCAGGTCGAATGAGTACTCTCCCACTGCGCTAATCCGATTAGCGTAGTCTCCTACTGTGAGGGTGGCTGGTGCTCTGTCTGCTCTCGCCATGCGCCAGACACACTGGTTCACTGGGTCGAACGATAAGCTGTGTGTGTTCATAAAATCAATCCCTAGGATGTGTTCTGCTGTCCTGGGAAGGTTTACTAGAACTACGGGGTGCCTTGTGCTAATGTTCCCTAGCTGAATTGCTATGGGTGCTGTAATGTGCCCCTGCTGCGAGTGTCCGGTGAACCCGCTAAGTGTAATGGTGGAGGTGGTCGGCCACGTGTCTGAGTGTGCCGTGATCGTGGAGTTAATGGTGGTGCGGGATCCTCCTGTGTCCCACAGTAACTCTATGGGCTTCCCTTTGATTTTCGCTGTGACTACGGGCCTCCCTGATGAGTCCCATAGTGTGTCACAGACCCAAGTGGGGGAGCCCGAACACCGTCAGTTCGTCTCGTCCACATTGGTGGGTCCTGACTGTACTGCTACATTGTGGATGGGTTTTGCCTTGCTGCGGTTCAGAGTGCCTGTCTGCTGGCCTCTCTGAGATCGCTGGGGTGCATTACACTCTTTTGCCCAATGCCCTAACTGTCCACAGTTATAGCATTCCTGTCCTTTCTGTTGAGGGCTGCTCTTGCCTTCATTTACCCATGCGGGCTTCTGGTGCTCTCTGACTGCTTGGATATCTGCAGCAGCCTGAGCCTCTTCTGGGGATCTAACTTTGCCTTTTGCCTGAAGCGATTGCTCCCAAGCGCGGGACAACCTTTTCAGGACCCACTTCTCGTTATGGGCCTCTTCTGAGGGGTCATAGCTGTTGCAAGCGCTCTGTCCTGCTTCTGTTGCGTGGGAGATAATTGTGCGCGTCCACTTAACCATGTTTTCGCGGGTTAAATGCGCTCTATCTAATTGTCCAAAAACTGCGCTGAAATGAATCCACAGCCTTCCTGCGAATGCTGTGGGGTGTTCGGATCTTTTCTGCCTGCATTTGTTTAATCCTTCTACTGGGTCACCTCTGTTGTACCCAATAGCATCTAAAATGGCGGTGTGCATCTCCTCTAGGCTGCCTCCTGCCACGTTCTGGGGGTCGGGGAGGGCTGCTACTACACTTTGGTCTAAACTCAGCACGGTGAGCTTAACCTGCTCTCTCTCATCCAGGCCGTACATGGTAGCCTGCTGTTTTACTTTAGCAAAGAACTGGTGGGGGTCTGCGGTGGGGAGGAACGGAGTGATCTTTTCACAAGCGTCCCTTAGCTGGGTTACTGTTAAAGGGGTGGTGTAGGTTATGTCTGGGGCGCCTTCTGATTCGGCTTTTCTCTGCGTGGTTACGGGATTCATGGGTGCGGTTATGGTCTGAGCTGTGGGGGGTTGGGGTGCCTGTCGTTTCTGCTGAGCTGCTGGCGCACATGTTCCCTGAACATAACGATGCGCTGTCTCGCTTAATTCCTGCCAATCTGGGGCATTTTCCCCATCTAACTGTGCTCCAAAGGTGCTTTGGAAGCCATTCTGCACCGAAAGCAGAGATTGCAATTCCGCAATCTGTTTCCTGCATTTCGCGTGGTCAACTGTGCTTTGTCTTTGTTCGGTCGTTGCAGCATGGAGTGCTCTCAAAGCTGCTTTGAGATCAGAACATTGCCTCTGCAATGCCTCCACCTGCTTTTCTGATTCCTGTCTTATCAGAACGGCACGTTGCACGTCCTGATAGGCTTTCTCATACTGGGTCTGGGAACTGTTCAGATGAGCTAGACAAGACTGATGAGCCCTTTTGGCATCATCCACCTCTCTATCCTTCTCTGCCAACTTCCCTTTGAGATCCAGATTCTCCTTCTCGATGTCCCTGACATCGACCTTACTCATCCTATTCCTCTCTTCTAAATCTGTCCGGAGCGTCCTGATGACCTCCTCTGCGCCTCGCAACTGTGCCAAGCAGGACACAATCGCCATCGGCTTGCGTGCTTTACCTAGGTTCTTTTTGTGTATTTGAGAGAGGTTCTCCCACCAAGTATGACCTATACTCCCGGGACCTGTCTCCTCATTTGCACAAAACTCTTTCCAAAGGGGCCATCCCTTTCCTTGTAAATATTTGCGGAGTTCCAGCTCCCACGTGGGACACTGGCCTACTCTGCTACTGCTGCTGGTCGCTGCGACCACAAACCTTTCTGGATCCATCAGACGTTCCATTGCCTGCATGGCCATTTCCTCTGACTCTCTTTTTGAATTTGGAACAGGGGGTGCTGGGGTTGTGTCTCACGAAACGGGTACGGCTTATGCTATGTTCCGTTCACAAAACTACCGAAAGTTTGTCGCAACAAAAAGCTTTCAGTTTTACCTTACAGCCCTGTTAGTACGCATGCACTAAACACACTTCCGAATTACGCTTATTATTTTGAACACCTTGAATACTTGTGATCTCTTTCTTTCTCTGCAATTTGGGGTTCTAATTCAAATTTCAGGGTCCTGGACGGTGTGGGGTTTCCACTTACAACCGTGTCCCGTCAGGAGGTCGCCACTAAATGTTGCACGTTTTACTGTGGGCGTAAAACGCGTTTATTGGAGTGTATTAACACGCCTCCGAGTTCGACGTGTGCTTAACACTACTAGGCTCTGTTGTATGTAATTATTTAGCTCTGGAGTCGCCAGTTGCCGTATAGACAACGTCACAAGTATTCCAAGGTCAAGTTCAAAGTAATAAAGACGATACACCGATTAGTAAGGTTCAAACGATCAATATTTATTATACAGTTATAATAAATACTCATGCACACACTAAGAGACTAAGCTATAACTAAACTTAAGTGAACAGAATACTTATCTAACAGGAACAGGCAAGGTCAGAGAACGAGGCCTTCGTCCTGGTCTTGTACTGCAGCCTTCAGCAAGCGTTCTGGTACTTTGGGGTCTAGTGGGCTTGGATCGCGTAGCGAGCGTTGAACTTACGGTTTCGGCGGCTGGTGCTCAGCGGCTGGAGTCAGGATGCAAGATGTCTATCAGGGCCGGAGCACGAGTTTAACAGACCGGGCTCTGTGGGGAATTTGCCTTTATACCCCTCTCTAATGTCCTTGCCCCCTTCAAGGCGGGCTCTACCTTTCGGTACCGATTGGAGCGTTTCCAAACGGCTACCTTCGAAATCCTCCAATGCGGGGGCTTCCCTCGATGTTGGGGGGTGGTTTCGATATTCGTTACTCTGGTGCCATCTTGTTTGCACAACCAATTAAGTGTTACATTGAGATGGAAATGTTGCCATTGTGTGTGCCTGGATCTGGGCTGCCTCATCAGAATGTTAAGCGCTTTGCCATTAACACCTTTGGCTTGGAGATCTTGCACCTGGCCAGAAAACTGGTTTGCTGCTTGCAAAATGCTAATTAGTTGAGAGCAGGCTGTCTGTTCTCACTAAACAGGCTTTTTCCTTCTGTCTTCCATTTTAGTTTGGCTCAGTGTCCATTTTGCGTGGCCAGCATGGCTACACTAGATATGGTTACAACCAATGGAGACTTTTCCCCCTCATTCCCATTGACTTCAATTTTGCCAGGGCTCCTTGTTGCCACGCCCAATTAAGTGTTGCCTTCATGTCAAGGACAGTCTCGCCCCACTTTTTGTGTTCAGCTCTTTATCACATGTTTGGACCAAAGCTGTACTGAGGTCAGGAGCTGGGTGGCCCTGGCAGAACCAAAACTGAGGAGCAGGGACAAGGGTTTTTGCTGATTAAGTGCCACTGGATAGCAAATCCAACAACAGCTTCCATTACTTAGAACATAGAACATAGAACATTACAGCGCAGTACAGGCCCTTCGGCCCACGATGTTGCACCGTCCTGTGAAACCCTTGGAGTGTAGACTGAAGGGACGGAAATTGACTGGGTTGAATTTGTCCTGCTTTTTGTGGACACAACAATTCTTGGCAATTTTTCACCATGCTGGGAGATGCCGGTGTTGTAGCTGTTTTGGAACAGCTGGGCTAGAGGCAAAGCTAGTTCTGGAGCACAAGTCCATTACTGGGCCATAGTCTTTGTAGTGTATCACATGGAGTGAATCCAATTGGCTGAAGGCTGGTGTCTGTGAAGTGGGGGCTGTGATGATATGCATAAACAATCATGTAAATATTAACAGATACGACTTCCAACCAGCAGGTGGCAGTAAAGAACAACCGTGTGACACTGTTATCTCAGGGATTCTGGAGATAGTCGTTGTAGTGGGTAGTCATATTTGTAGTAGTTCTTAGATAATTTAATAATAATAATTTATGGTTCGTAGATTTTTATAGTTTTCTTATTGTTATTTGACCCAGGTTATTGTTTAACAGTAAACATTCAACTAGTCACAAACTAGACATTCTCTAGTGCACTAATTGCATCCGGGCAAGCAGCAGAAGGTAACAGGGACCTGGGGAAAGGCCTACGTTTCTGGACTCAACAACCCTAACAGTGGACTCTGAATAGCAGATTTGAGGTGCATTTATAAAGAAAAAGGGCCTTGCAGTTGCTTCATTTCCCTCCAATTCAGTCCAGACATCTGCTTGCTGAAGGTTTTGATTTTGACCATTGACTGCTCTTCAGGGTTCTTCTGCTCTCTTCAGGATTTATGTTAGATGTTGCTGCATTCTTCTCTTTTGCACAGTGATCTCTCGTTCGATGGCAGATATCGAGCAAGAGACTGCCATGGATACTTCATGATCCCTTACTTGCCAGTTTTCTGGGCTATGCTGATCTCTTGAAGTTATGAACATAATCTGGATTCTCCGATCGCCGATATCGCGTTCGGTGATCGGCAGGAGAATCCATTTTTACGCCGGAATCGAGGGTGGTGCCGTTTTTCCGATGCTCCGCCCCCTCAAAAACAGCGTACTTGAGGAGTACGGCGCACGCCGTCGGGACGGCCTCAGGACATCATCTGAGGCCCTCCTCCGATGCTCCGCCACTGATGGGCTGAGTCCCCGATGGCGTGGGGCGCGTGTCCTCTCACTTTTCGGGGACCTCGCGTGGTGGTTGCGGACTGTGCCCAGCACCGCCAGTCACGGAGGGGGGGAGGGGGGAAGGAGTCGTCCCGCTGGCGGGGGGGGGGGGGGGGGGGGGGGGGAGGGGGGGGGTTCAGCGGGGGCTGGGGCAACTGGTGGGAGGTGGTCTGTGGATGGCGAGGGAGGTTACAGGGGGGCAGCTTTTAGCATGCTGGGTCCGCGCGTGGACGGCACCATGTTGTACAGTGCGGCTGTCACAGGCCATCTTCATGCGCATGCGCGGCCACGGACCCGGCCATTCTGCGTCCGTATCGGCAGGTAAAGCCGGGCTCTACGTGACGCAGCTGCTAGCCCCCACTGGGCGGAGCATCAGTGCGGGGGTCGTGCTGACTTTTTGGTTGTAAGACCAGACGGATTCTGTGGACATAGCTGCAGAATCGGAGAATCCAGCCCAATGAAATAATGCAACAAAATCATGAAAACTCCTTTGTAAATTTAAAACGACTACCTATAATCTGTAAACTGTAACCTAGTGCTGATTATGAGACTATAAATATTGAATTATTGACTAACTGAAAGATAGTAAATGTAGAATAGATTGTTGTCTAATTGCCATGCATAATAAATTTGACATCATCTGGAACTGGACTCTAATTATAGACTACTTCATTACCGAACTGTGATAGACTGTAAATATTCAACCATTCATTATCTTGGAAGAGGCAGTTAATGCAAAATAACTGAATATCTGAAAGAATAATATAAACATGAAATAATGTAGAGGCTAAAATGCAGAAGGCTTTCAGCACGACTGTGTCAGGAGACCAACAGAAATCTTAGAGAATTTTAGCCTGTGTAATCTAAATGTGACAGACTGTAAGAATGGAATAATAAATCAAACTCCAACGGATTTTAATATAGAATAATTAAATATTTGAGTAAACCATTTACCTTACCTTAATAACATGTTAAGAAAACAAAGGTACTTTTAAGGGATTTATATTTTAATTCGTAAACGTTGGAAATAAGTTGTAGTTTAAGTGGGTATAGTTTAATGTTTCTGTGCCTGGGAAGGTAAAACTTATAGTTAGATTAATGTTGGATAAAAGTTTGTATGTGTGAGGGCTTAGTTAAATTCCAACAGTGTTTCCATGGTTTTTAGAGAAGGCTACAGCATGAAGAATAAATAAACTAGCAGTGGCTGCTTAGCAACTGGCGCCTTGTAAAGCAGAGAAGTGTCAACATTTTAGTTTAGATCATTTGATTGCACTTAAAGATAGATAGCAAGAGAGAAGGCAGGTCTCCCAGCTCTGCTCGAAGTAGTTGGTTGAGAAGGCGAGGGAACAACTCTCTCAGCTTTTAGTCCTAAAAGTAATGGTTAAGAAAACAAATACAGAAATCTGAAGAGAGGCTCGTTAAGGAAGTTAGTGAAATGAAGAGAGGTTTACAAGAAGTCTGAGGTTACAGGCACAAGAATAGAGACCCGGTCAGGAAAGGCAGACCGAGTTGAGAAGAGTGTACGATTGCAAAAAATATATTTGAAGTGATTTTCAAGTTTGTGAAACGTACTACAGCCTGTGGAATACGAGTTGAAATAACTATGGAAATCAATGGCTGTGTCTCACAGTTGTGTTGAACTAGTTAAGATAAAAGGGGGCGATTCTCCCAAATGGAGCCCAAGTGAAACAGGCACAGGGACGACCGATTCTGGCCCCCACAGGGGGCCAGAATCGCACTGGAGCGGTTCACGCCACTCCAGCATTCCTTCCCGGCGGCAAATGGGCACCGCGCCAACCCGCGCATGCGCAGTTGAGTCACGCCAACCTGCGCATGCGCGGGGGACTTTTTCCGCACGCCGACCCCGACTCAACCTGGCATCAGTGTTCAGGGGCCGCCAGCGCAGGAAAGTAGGCCCGGGGGAGGGGGGGGGGAAGAGGCCGGCCCACCGATTGTTGGCCCCCGATCGCCGGCCAGACCCCAACGGAGCCCCCCCCCCACCCCCCCACAGGCCGCCCCCGAACCATTCGAGCTGAGCTCCCGCCGGCAGCGACCAGGGGTGAACGGTGCCGGCGGGACTCTGTCGTATCCGTGCGGCCGCTCGGCCTATTCAGGCCGGGGAATCGACAGCTCCGCCGATTCCAGCAGCCCACGGCCAGCGCTGTGCCAAGCGCGCCGCGCAAATGGTGCTGATTCTCCACACCTCGGAGATTCGCGCGCCGGCGTTGGAGCGTCTTAGCGAGGTTGCGGCGATTCTCCGGCTCGGCGTGGGGCTGGGAGAATCGCCCCCAAGAGACCTAAAAGGAGGGATGAGTGATGTAAAATCCTGGGATGGATTCTTTGTTAAAAGTGAATGGAAGCTTTGTTTTAAAGTGTCATTTGTAAAACCTGGACTGACTATCGGAATGCATACTGCTAAGGGAAAGCATTATTATGAGAGAAGATTTTAAAGCATATTTTTGGCTGGAGTTTGGAAACTCTCATGTGAATATCATCTGGGGGATTCTGAGGAGAAATCCACTGACATTAACTTGGGTTCAGGGCAGAGTGCACATATTTGCCGACAGTTATCTTGTGCACTTAAAAAGGACTTGATGCAAATGAGGCCATGGTAGCTTTTGTTAATCCATGTTAATCTTTAAATCTGCACGTTAAGAAAAGGGAGGAGTAAAAATGTATTGTATCTGTTACAACCTCTGCAGAGGTCATGGGGCGTGGACCATCAGGTTCCCCATGACCTCCACGGAGTACGAACTTCCCAGATATCAGTGTTGGGCTTCAACAAGACCCTGCTGAGTTGCCGTTCTGATTAGCAGGTGCATCCCACCTCCACCACCCCACACACCTCACACTGTCCCCACCACCCTCACAAACCCCCCACACTGCTCCCATAACACAACCCGCCACCCCAACCTGCGGTCCAATCATTCATCTTGTTTTGTGTCTCGCAGGATCACCAGGCGATGAGATGGGTTCTTCTGGTGTCCCCAACCCAGCCCAACCACAACCCCAACCCCAGGAGGAGAGCAGCGAGGAGAAGGAGGACACAAACACAAAAGGAAGCCCTCGACCCGCAGCCTGAGACACCCGGGAGCACCAGACCGGGGACAACACTGACTTCCCATATCAGCTGTCTCCAACACCCTCCACCATTCCAGAGACTATCACCTCAGTTGGACAATGTCATGAAAAGACTCCTGGGGCACCATCTGCTGCACACCACTGATGTGCTATTGTACAGCAGGTGGAGGCAGGAATCCCGAGGGGATGGTCCGGCCCCGGGGACTAGCTGCCGACCAGATGGATTTCGGGCTTCTGGAAAGGGCGGTCCCATCAATTATGGTGATACAGCCGCAGAGCCAGGGACAGCATGAGAGGTTTCTGGCAACCATCCAGGGCTTGCTGTGCAGTTGGAAGAGTCGAACTGCCTTCAGGGGCAGGAGGCGGTGCCAAGCATGCGTGCCACCCAGACCAACACCACATGGGTGGCGTGCAGGGTGGAGGCCTTGGGGGTGAAGGTTTCGACCATGGGTCAGGATGTCCAAGGTCTGGAGCACTCCGTGCGGGCAGTGACCAAGGCCCAGGACAGGGCTGCCCTATCATAGGCAGCCATATAACAGGGCCACCTCGACATTGTAGCAGTGCTCCAGAGCATGGCCCAATCACAGCAGGCCATGACTGATGGCATCAGTGGAATTGCCTGGGCACTGGCCAACGTGGCACAGACCCAGAGGGAGGTGACGCAGCTGCTGGCTGGTGTGGCACAGACCCAGAAGGTAGTGGCACAATCGCAGTGTGATTTGGCGCAGTCCCAGAGGGAGACGGTCAACTCCTTGTGCTGAGTGACCACGAGCACGAGACCCTGGTCGGGGTAGGCCTGGACCTCCACACTGGCAGTGTCAGGTGGCGGGCAGCCTCAGGGGATAGATCCGCCCGCACCCCCATCGCATGGAGTAGCCCGGGATCCCTGATGCATTAGGTGGGCAGTGGGCAGAACAGGGTGGCATCACACCACCTGTTGTACCCGAGTAACAGCTGGGGCCATCCAGGCCTAGTTGCCCCAGAAGACAGCTGCCGAAGGTGACCAGGTGACAGGGCAAGAATCATAGCAGGCCGCCCCCACTCCTGATGTACTGCCTGGGGATCTGCCCAGGCATGGCGTAAGGCCAGAAAGGTAGACACAGATGAAGGGCACAGTTTAGCAACAGGTGCTGAGGCGCAAAGCTGTATATATATGTTCACATGAAACACCTGTGCACAACATTACAATCTGCCTCGGTGCTCAGTCAGAAGGGTGTGTTGGGCTGGTCTGGGCTGGCCAGCAGAGGGGGTGCACGTGGCGGGGGCAGGGTTGGAGGAAAAAGGAGGACCACTCTGCTAACCCAACCACATCACTCTACCCCTTCCCCCCCCCCCCCTCCCACCAACACCGTCACCGTGTCAGCCACCCCAAGGATTCAATGGGACTGTGCGATGGAAAGACCAGCTCTCATGCAGGGATCACCAGATGGAAAGTGGAAAGTGCTACCATGGGCAGGAGTCAGATATTGTTGAACGATGCGGTGAACCAGAGCTCATCGCAGAGTGGATTGTCCACAGCCTCCATCCTATGGGCCGGACCAGCTGTTACTGCCAACCCAGGAACCGCACACTGTAGTGAGGCACGTAGAAATCAGGGAGGGGTTTCAATGGGAGGAGGGGTTGTGCAGGGAGGGTGTTCATAGGAATGGTTGGCCGGCTGGCAGGGGGGGTGGGATGGGAAGTCTATGCACTGTCCAGGCTCCCCAGTCGGTCAACCTGGGGGTGATTAAAGCGTCCTGTGTGAGCCGGCCCAGGCACACACACATCGTACGGCCTCGCATGCCTGCCCAGGCTGCATGCCGTACCCATCCTCCCCCTCCCTCACATCCTTCTCATCCAATGAGGACTGACGTTCAGCTCCCCCTCCAGCACATCGTTCCTCTGCTGCATGATGTTGTGGAGGATGCAGCAGGCCGCCACGATGTAGGAGACTCTCCTATCACTTTCCTGAACAGCCCCTCCAGAGCAGGCCATGCAGCTGAACCGCATCTTCATGATAACAAAGCACCATTCAATCACACCCTTGGTTGCTCCATAGGCGTCATGTAGTGGGTCTACGCTTCGGTCTGTCGCATCCGGATAGACGTCATCAACGAGGGCCGCAGGCTCCTGTTGCCCAGGAACCAACACCTCAGCGAAGGGTGGGGGGCACCTCGAAGAGGGGGACATCCAAATGACCTGTGGCCCTAGGTTCACAGTGGGCAGTCAGCGGCCTGCACAGCTACGTGGCTGCCTTGCAGGCCGCGGCAAAGGTGCTCCATGTCCATCCATCCCGACCCACAGCCCACCCCCTGGCCACCCCGCTACTCCGCCCCAGTCCTGGCAGAATCACCCCGGCCAGCAGCACAACTGTCAGCAAACTTGACTGTCAGCGATGTTGGACACTTTCTATACACCCTCTCTCTCCCTCAGGAGCCACAACGCTGGTGTCATGATTTTTAGAAACACAAGTGAACAATGGCATCGGGAATTAGACTCATCTGAGACGGAGAATCGCGGAGGCCCCAGAAAATACCAGGTCAGGCCCGCTAATGATATGCAAACAATGTTTATTGGACATGCATTTTGGAATGCATTGGCGCTGCTGTCGTGGTGACAGAGAATTGTGATTTAGCATCAAATTGATGCCTGCCGTGATTTCAACGCCAGAACCGATTCTCCACCTCATTGCGTTTCCTGATTTCAGTGTTGGCTGACAGAGAATCCCACCGCAGGTCTTTAAAAAAAAATTTAGAGTACCCAATTCATTTTTTCCAATTAAGGGGCAATTTAGCGTGGCCAATCCACCTACTCTGCATATCTTTGGGTTGTGGGGGCGAAACCCACACAAATACGGGGAGAATCCACACGGACAGTGACCCAGAGCGGGATCGAACCTGGGACCTCGGCGCCGTGAGACTGCAGTGCTACCACTGCGCCACCGTGCTTCCCCTCACCGCAGGCCTTTGGCCACCTTAGTGGCCTCAGTGGGGAAACATTTAAGCCCAAGCCTCCGATAATCGTTTAGCCATTCCGATTTCACAAGGCCACCCAGACCCAGGATGAAACTACTGGTAACTTTTTAGCCCGCCGATGGGAGCTCGCTGAGTCCTGCGCGTTTGGAGCGACATTGAATGAAGCCCTGAGAGACAGTTTTGTCTGTGGAATCCACAGCACAGCAACGCAATGGAAACTCCAAGCTGAAACTCACTTAGATTTACAGTAGGCGGTTGAGATAACCATCTCCCACAAAAGCGCTGAACAGAGAATCCAGGAGCTTCACAGCATGGCCGTCCTAAACATAGGCCACCCGATCGAGCAACACATAGTCCTTCCACGGCACAAACAAGCAGGCCCCAAACCTTAGGATCATTACCGCAAGGAAGCAGGCAGGCACCGCAGCGGCCCAGAGAACCGTTGAGCTGCCTCCCCTGACCAAGAAGACCCGGACAATGAATACGGACCAGCAACCAGCCGCCAAGGCCAAGATGACAGACGGTCCCCAGAGGGCCAACCCCCTTCCATTCCACCGGAGGTGTTCATCCCCTTTGTGATCAGGCATACTATTTGGACAAAGAGGACAGCCGTATAAGCAGAACGTATAAGCAGCTACAGTGCCCAGCACTGATCACTCTTCAGGTAAACAGGCACTTAATGCAAATGGAGCTGGATACCGGAGCGGTAGTCTCAGTGGTCAGCTGCCGAATTTTCAACAAAATCCAGCTGGGCATCCAGATATTGGGTCTACCAGCCACCAACGTCCAACTGGCAATGTATATGGGGAAGCCATTGGAAATTGTAGGCATCTCAGATGTCCCGGTCACGCCTGGCCAGCAATCGGCAAGTATACCGTTGTTAGTGGTACATGGAGTGGACTAGGTTTGCTGATCCATGACTGGTTGCAGCCTCTCCGCTTGGATTGGAAACATGTCTGCGGCATGTACCTGCACGGACCAGACGAGTCTTGTCAAATTTCCCCAACATCTTTCAGGAGGGCCAGGACACCATAAAAGGGTAGTGGCCAGGATTAGGGTTGATCCACTGGCACAGCCATGCTATTTTCGTGCTCCACCAGTCCCATATGCAATGAGGCCTAAAGTGGATACAGAACTGGATCATTTGGAGCGCTTAGACATTATACCTCTTGTACAGTTCTCCGCCTGGGCAGCCCCAGTTGTACCCGTGACAAAGCCTGATGTCTCTGTACGTCTTGACGGCAATTATAAGATGACAGTAAACCGTGTTTCTCATCTGGAACGTGACCCGGTTCCATGGATTTAGGATTTATACGCAAGCTCAGTGGTGGTTGCACCTTTATGAAATGGGATAAGAGCCATGCATATCTGCAGCTGGTTTTAAACCCCGGCTCCCAATGGTTTATAATGATCAATGCGCAACAAGGGCTATACGAATATATCCAGTTGCCTTTTGGGGCCGCCTTGGCTTGTGCTATCTTCCAGGGAGTAATGAAGACCATCCTGCGGGGATTGCCCTGAGTAGCAGTCGACCCGGACGATGTACTGATTACAGACTCCTCCGATCAAGAGAATCTACAGAACCTGGCCAAAGTCCTATGATGTTTCGAGGAGGCTGGTGTTCATCAAAACAGGAAAAATGTGTTCCATGCGGCAGAAGTCATGTATTTAGATACCGTGTTGAAGAGATCTACAATGTGGATTTAGTGAAGTCTTGCTACACTAAAACTCAGTAGAAATTTGAGTTAAACTTCTCAGATACAAACAACAATCTTTATTGCCTCTATTTGATTACAATTGAGAGAAACTTAAATCTATTCTCAATAAAGTCCGGCTAGCAAAAGGACTTAAAGAGAAGTAACGTATACACAATTTAACTTTGAAAATAATACAGAAATGGTTTCTTGCTCACAGCAAAACAGCTTGCATTTACTTCAAGAGTTAGAGTGGAAAAGTGAAAATATGAAAATAAGGATGGTGAATAGTTAGATCAAAGTATAGAATGATCCTGGATAAAGATGGCCGTACGGACCATCATGTTTAAAGAGAATTTTATCAGTCTATAGCCATCTGTCTACACCTCTATGCCGTCCTAATTGGTTTGGGTGGAAATAAAATACATTTGATTCAATGGTTGACTGTCAATCTTCAATGTGCAACATAAGTTCTGAATGTTTCGTGTTTGAATATTTGTGTACGTTATGGAATGCGACTCTGTGCTTTTATCAATACTGGTTTAGAACATAGAACATAGAACAGTACAGCACAGAACAGGCCCTTCGGCCCTCGATGTTGTGCCGAGCAATGATCACCCTACTCAAACCCATGTATCCACCCTATACCTGTAACCCAACAACCTCCCCCCCCTTAACCTTACTTTTTAGGACACTACGGGCAATTTAGCATGGCCAATCCACCTAACCCGCACATCTTTGGGCTGTGGGAGGAAACCGGAGCACCCGGAGGAAACCCACGCACACACGGGGAGGACGTGCAGACTCCGCACAGACAGTGACCCAGCCGGGAATCGAACCTGGGACCCTGGAGCTGTGAAGCATTTATGCTAACCACCATGCTCCCGTGCTGCCCCCCATGCTACCGTGCTGCCCCAGTTTCTACTGGTTTATCCACATTCTGGACAATGGTGCCTTCATATTGCTATGGTGCTATGGTGCTTTCTTGGCCTTGATCTGATTACTGGTACAGCTCATTTCTTAATGTCAAACTGGCTTTGAAAATATGTCAATTAGAACAATAGCTTTTTCATCCTGCTCAGTGAAAATGTTGTTTTTATCTCCAATTAGTTTGTGCATGTGTCAGGCTTTTTGTGTCTCTGTTGAAGCTCTGTGTTTTGTCCTGACCTGAGGTTAGGAGTGCTGAAATCCTCATTCTAAAATGGGTATTAAAACTGGGTCTTAATAATTACATTAAAATAACCTTTTTACCTATTAGATCTATCAGGAAATAGTTGATTACTATCATCTGTGGATAAGGTGCGAGCCATTGAACAGGCCCCCGTGTCGGACGGTCAACAGGACTTCATTCTTTCTTGTGGCTCGTAAACTACTATGGGACATTCATCCCCAACCTGGTGACCATATTAGCCCCGCTCCATCGACTGTTGAAAAACGGCCAACCTTGGGAATGGACTCAACCACAATAAACGGCCTTTTTGAGGTAAAAAGACCACTCTCATCGTCCAAATTGTTGACCCATTTTGACCCAGCAAAACCTCTCAGGCTGACATGCGACGTGTCTCCTTATGGGATTGGTGCTATCCTCGCCCATTGCATGGATGACGGGTTGGAGCGCCGAATTGTGTTTGCCTCCAGGATGCTTTCCGATGCAGAAAGAAACTATGTGTAGATCGAGAAGGAAGGTCTGGCTGTCATTTCTGGGGTGAAGAATTTTCACCAGTATGTCTACGGGCATGCATTCATGGTGTTCACAGACTACAATCCTCTGTTAGGTCTGTTCAAAGAGGACCCGGCAATCCTTCCTATTGCGCCCACTCGGATCCAGCATTTGGTCTTGCTACTGGCCGCGTAGGAATATGCACTAGAACACCGTTCGGGGCCAAAGGTGCCCCACGCAAATCCATTGAGCCGCCTCCCCTTCCCCACCTGGTCGCTGATGTCTGCCTCGGCCGCGATGTCGTCGCCACATTACTTTTTATGGACTCTCTGCCGGTCATGGTATCTCGCATTCAGGTTTGGACCCAGATGGACCCGCAATTGTACTGCGTCTGACACATCTTATATGGGTCCATCACCGCGCTTTGCCAGATAACCTGAGGGACAAACGTCAAAGATCCAAGAGTTGAGCGTCGGGGCTGGCGTTATCCTGTAGGCAATACATGTTGTGGTTCCAGAACATGGACAAGGTCTGCACTTGCAAGAACTCCATCCCAGGAGTATCCAAGATGAAGATGCTGGTCCCCAGTTACGTCTGGTGGCCAGGAATAGACAGCAACATCAAGACATTGGCCCAACATTGTGTGCTGACATTGTCAAATTGACCAGCGTTGTTTGTCATGCCAAGAGCACTAGAAGTTGCACCGCTTCATCTGTTGGAATGGCCAGGTTGACCCTGATCCTGCTTCCACATTAACTTTGCGGGGTCATTCCATGGCTTCATGTTTCTCATCATAGTAGACGCCCATTCCAAGTGGATGGAGGTCCACCAGATGGAGGCAACTTCTGGAGGGCCACAATTGAATGCCTGGGCCAGACGTTCAGCACTCACGCGATTCTTGAGGCTTTAGTCTCAGATAATGGGACGGCTTCACCAGCGCTGAGTTCGGCTCATTCATGACCGTGAACAGGATTCACTGCTCCTGACCACTCAGCCTCCATTAGATTTACAGAATGTGCGGTCCAAACATTCAAGCAAGGCATGAGGAAACAAACCTCCGAATTTTGGACACTCGGTTGGCCCGGTTACTTTTCTGCTATCGCACTCTGCCGCATGCCACGACATGGGTGGCGCCGTTCAAACAACTGATGGGATGCCACCTCTATACTCGGCTGAGTTCGGTAATCCAAGACATTGTTGGAAGATCCGCCATGGCCAGAGCAGGTCTGCTGTATGCCCCTGTGACATTACACCCTGGGCGACTCAGCAAATGTCCAGAATTCTGGCAATGGCGCCGCATGGATCCCGGGTGTGTTGTTGTAAAAGACTAGACCGGTCTGGTCTTTGGCAAAGTGAGAGCACAAGGCCGCGAATCACATAGGCGCATAGACCAACCTGTCCCTGATTTGCCAGACCCAATCCCAGCTACCCCATTTTTCCCGTAACAGCTGTTATCACTACGCTGACTGTCGAACTCCAGGATGCCAGACACAGACCAGTCCAACTCCGACATGGAAATTCAGCCACCGACAAAATGCATCGGCTCCGCCCGGGCGCTCCACGCTCGAGCGCTGGTCCGCCGTTCAGTATATTCTCCAGACCCTGCACAGATGATGCCCGAATGCCGTTCCCAGGCGAAGTGAATGAAGGGCCCTTTACACCAGTCCATGGACGCGGTCATCACTCTGGACAGGGGTGGGGGACAGGTAGGAGTATTACAACCCCCATGGAGGTCACGGTGTGGACCATCCGGTTCCCCATGATCTCCATAGTGTATGAACCTTCCCGGTAACGGTGCGGGGCTTCCCTGTAAACATGGGAGCCTGCATAATGTAAAAACCCTGGCCTGAGTGTAGGCCGAGGCGGGAGACCCTTTGGTGAGTGGAGAGAGTTAATGTATGTGTTAAAAAAACAGTATGTTTGCATCCTACCCTTCGTTCCATATGTATTCACTCTGTGTGGATTCTACAGTATCATAATCCAATCCTTCCATATTTAATAAATGTCTTTACGTTGTAGTTAAAACTAATTAGTGGTCCTGTGACTCTGTTCCTCCACGTTTTACAAAAAACGTAATGGTCTTTTGAGCCAGGGTTCCATTGTGGGATCTTCCCGCTCAGTTACAACATCAAATGGGATCATAACAAACATGAGCATGACCTTTGGTGGGAATCTGTAAATATGGGGTAATTTATCTGAAGGGCCAAGAAGTCCCGAAAGACGTGCTTGTGAGGTGAATTGGACATTCTGAATTCTCCCTAAGTGTACCCGAACCGTCGGCGGAGTGTGGCGACTAGGGAATTTTTACAGTAACTTCATTGCAGTGTTGATGTAAGCCTACTTGTGACACTAATAAAGATTATTAAGATTTGTTTTATTAAGATGTTTGATCAAGGGCATACTGATTGGAACTGTTTATTAAGTGGGGCAATGGGACTCGGGCTTGGTCCGGGACTGTCTTTTGGCATCGTTCATGGATTTCTTTTGATCATATCTGGCTTTCTTGTAGAGGTCAGGGTCGCCTGACTTGAATGCCTCAGGCTTAGACTTCAGCAAGCAGTGGATATCCCTGTTCATCCAGGGTTTCCGGTTGGGAAACACGCAAATTTGCTTCTTTGGCACACAGTCTTCTACACATTCACTAATGAAGTCAGTTACTGTAGTGGCGTACTCGTTCACGCTGGTCGCAGAGTTTTTAAATACTGACCAGTCCACTGACTCTCAGCAGTCCCATCAGAGATCATCCGATTCCTCAGAACAACAATGCACAGCTTTCTTTGACGGATTCTCCCACTTCAGGGAGGAGGAGCACAGCCTTGTGGTCAGATTTGCCAAAGTGTGGGCGGGCGATAGAGCGGTAGGCATGTTTGATATTTGTGTAGCAGCGGTCCAGGATGTTTGGGCCTCTGGTGGAACAGGTGACATGTTGGTGGTAACTTGGTAGTATGCTCTTGAGCTTGGCCTGGTGGCCGAGGTTTTTTCTGTACATCTGTTTGCTGCTGATATTGGGAACAAAACTGAAATATCGTAGAATTTACACTGCAGAAGGAGGCCAATCGAGTCTGCACTGGCCCTCGGAAAGAGCACCCTACCCAAGGTCCACACCTCCACCCTATCCCCATAACCCAGTAACCCCACCCAACACTAAGGGCAATTTTGGACACTCTGGGCAATTTATCATGGCCAATCTACCTAACCTGCACATCTTTGGACTATGGGAGGAAACCGGAGCACCAGGAGGAAACCCAGGCACACAAGGAAAGAATGTTCAGACTCCGCGCAGACAGTGATCCAAGCCGGGAATTGAACCTGGGACCCTGGAGCTGTGAAGCAATTGTGCTATCCACAATGCTACCATGCTGCCCCCTATGTTCCCAACCCTTTGCTTCTATAAACATAAATGCTCTGACTAACTGTCATGGTGCAGCCAGTTGAAGAATGCCAGTGCAACACACTCATCCCAGCCAACAAGATGGCACTGGTTGCACTGGAGTGCGCCCATGCCACTAATGGGTCAACTGGGGCCAGAGGGCATCTAGGGCAGTGGCCGGGAGGGACACCCATACGACCTGTGGCCCTAAGTTCACAGTGGACAGTTAGCAGCGTGCCCAGCTGCATGGCTGCCCAGCTGCATTGCTGCCTTGCAGGCCGCATCCTGCATAAGAGATTATTATGCAGAATTAAAGCGCATGGGATTGGGGGAAATGTATTGAGGTGGATAGAAAACTGAGAGGAAACAAAGAGTAGGGATTACTGGGTCCTTTTGGCAGTCAGTAACCAATGAGGTACCACATTGATCGGTGCTGGGACACCAGCTATTCACAATATATGTTAATGATTTGGATAAAGGAACAAAATGTAACATCTCAAAGTTTGCAGATGATACCAGGTTAGGTGGGAGGGTGAATTGTGACGAGGCTGCAGGGATCCTACAGCATGATCTGGACAGGTTGGGCGAGTGGGCAAATCAATGGCAGATTGTGTTGCCGCAATTGCACAGTGCCTTGGTGAGGCCACACTTGGAGTATTGTATGCAGTTTTGGTCTCCTTTTCTGAGGAAGGATGTTCTTGCTCTCAAGGGAATGCAGCGAAGGTTTACCAGACTGATTCCAGCAATGGCGGGACTGTCATAGGAGGAGAGATTAATGAGGTTGGGATTGTTCTCGCTGGAGTTCAGAAGAATGGAGTTCGTGCTCAATGTGGGAGTTCAGGGACGCGGCCGATGCCCCTGACTCCTTCATGTGCAGGAAGTGTGTCCAGCTGCAGCTCCTGTTAGATGTTATGACGGCTCTGGAGCTGCAGATGGACTCACTTTGCAGCATCCGCGATGCTGAGGAGATCCTGGATAGCACGTTCAGTGAGTTGGTCACACCGCAGATCAGGATTGGTGAGGGAGACAGGGAATGGGTGACCAAAAGGCAGAGAAAGAGCAGGAAGGCAGTGCAGGAGTCCCCTGCGGTCATCTCCCTCCAAAACAGGCATACTGTTTTGGATACTGTTGGGGGAGATGTCTCACCAGGGGAAGGCAGTAGTAGCCAGGCTCATGGCACTGTGGCTGGCTCTGCTGCACAGAAGGGCGGGAAAAAAACTGGCAGGGCTATAGTCATAGGGAATTCAATCGTAAGGGGAGTAGACAGGCGTTTCCGTGGTCGAAAACGAGACTCGCGAATGGTATGTTGCCTCCCGGGTGCACGGGTCAGGGATGTCTCAGATCGGCTGCAGGACATACTGAAGGGGGAGGATGAACAGCCAGTTGTCATGGTGCATGTAGGCACCAACGATATAGGTAAAAAACGGGATGAGGTCCTACAATCAGAATTTAGGGAGTTAGGAGATAAGTTAAAAAGTAGGACCTCAAAGGTAGTAATCTCAGGATTGCTACCAGTGCCACGAAACAGTCAGAGTAGAAATTTAAGAATAGTCAGAATGAATACGTGGCTTGAGAGATGGTGCAGGAGAGGAGGGTTCAGATTTTTGGGACATTGGAACCGGTTCTGGGGGCGGTGGGACCATTACAAACCGGATGGTCTGCACCTGGGCAGGACTGGAACCAATGTCCTCGGGGGTGCTTTTGCAAACACTGTTGGGGAGGTTTTAAACTAATGTGGCAGGGGGATGGGAATCAGATTAGGAAGTTAGAGGTCAGTAAAGAGGCAGCAACTAAAGCCAGTAAGGTACTGGATAATAAACTCAATGTGACTAAGGGGAAGAGTAGACAGGGAAGAGATGATGATCGCAAAGGGACAGGTGGTCTGAGGTGCAATGGTTGACGTTTCAGTCGGCGATTACTTTGGGAATAGCGATCACAATTCCATAAGTTTTCGAATACTCATGGACAAAGACGAGAGTGGTCCTAAAGGAAGAGTGCTAAATTGGGGAAAGGCCAACTATAACAAAATTCGGCAGGAGCTCGGATCGGGAATGTGGATTGGGAGCAGCTGTTTAAGGGTAAATCCACATTTGAAATGTGGGAGTCTTTTAAGGAAAGGTTGATTAGAGTGCAGGACAGACATATTCCTGTGAAAATTAGAGATAGAAATGGCAAGATTAGGGAACCATGGATGACGGGTCGAATTGTGAGACTAGCCAAGATGAAAAAGGAAGCATACTTAAGATCGAGGCGACTCAAAACTTATGAAACTTTGGAGGAATATCGGGACAGTAGGACAAATCTCAAATGCGCAATAAAGAGGGCTAAAAGGGGTCATGAAATATCTTTGGCTAACAGGGTTAAGGAAAATTCCAAAGCATTTTATTCGTATATAAGGAGCAAGAGGGTAACTAGAGAAAGGATTGGCCCACTCAAAGACAAAAAAGAGAATTTATGCGTGGAGTCAGAGGAAATGAGTGAGCTTCTTAATGAGTACTTTGCATCGGCATTCAACAAGGAGAGGGACATGATGGATGTTGATGGTAAGGGATGGATGTTTAAATACTCTAGGTCATGTCGGCATAAGGAAGGGGGAGGTTTTGGGTATTCTAAAAGGCATTAAGGTGGACAAGTCCCCAGGACCGGATGGGATCTATCCCAGGTTACTGAGGGAAACGAGGGTCAAAATAGCTGGGGCCTTAACAGATATCTTTGCAGCATCCTTGAGCACGGGTGAGGTCCCGGAGGACTGGAGAATTGCTAATGTTGTCCCTTTGTTTAAGAAGGGTAGCAGGAATAATCCAGGGAATTATAGACCTGTGAGCTTGACGTCAGTGGTAGGAAAACTGTTGGAGAAGATACTGAGGGATAGGATCTATTCACATTTGGAAGAAAATAGACTTATCAGTGATAGGCAGCATGGTTTTGTGCAGGGAAGGTCATGTCTTACAGACCAAATAGAATTCTTTGAGGAAGTGACAAAGTTAATTGATGAGGGATGGGCTGTAGATAAAGCTTCCCATGGCAGGTTGATTGAAAAAGTAAAGTCGTATGGGGTTCAGGGTGTACTAGCTAGATGGATAAAGAACTGGCTGGGCAACAGGAGACAGAGAGTAGTGGTGGAAGGGAGTGTCTTAAAATGGAGAAAGGTGACTAGTCGTGTTCCACAGGGATCCGTGCTCGTACCACTGTTGTTTGTGATATACATAAATGATCTGGATGAAGGTATAAGTAGTCAATTGAGCAAGTTTGCAGATGATACTAAGATTGGTGGAGTTGCAGATAGCGAGGCGGACTGTCAGAGAATATAGCAAAATATAGATAGATTGGAGAGTTGGGCAGAGAAATGGCAGATGGAGTTCAATCCAGGCAAATGCGAGGTGATGCATTTTGGAAGATCTAACTCAAGAGCAGACTCTATGGTCAATGGAAGAGTCCTGGGGAAAATTGATGTACAGAGAGATCTGGGAGTTCAGGTCCATTGTACCCTGAAGTGGCAACGCAGGTCGATAGAGTGGTCAAGAAGGCATACAGCATGCTTGCCTTCATCAAGACGGGGTATTGAGTACAAGAGTCGGCAGGTCATGTTACAGTTGTATCGGACTTTGGTTAGGCCACATTTGGAATACTCCGTGCAGTTCTTGTCGCCACATTACCAGAAGGATGTGGATGATTTAGAGAGGGTTCAGAGGAGGTTCACCAGGATGTTGCCTGGTATGGAGGGTGCTAGCTATGAAGAAAGGTTGAGTAGATAAGGATTGTTTTCATTGGAAAGATGGAGGTTGAGGGGAGACCTGATTGAGGTCTTCAAAATTCTGAGAGGTATGGACAGGGTGGATAGCAACCAGCTTTTTCCAAGACTGGGGGTGTCAATTACAAGGTGAGAGGGAAAAAGTTTAAGGGAGATGTGCGTGGAAAGTTTTTTACGCAGAGGGTGGTGGGTGCCTGGAATGCTTTGCCAGTGGAGGTGGTAGAGGCGGGCACGATAGCATCATTTAAGATGCATCTGGACTGATATATGAACGGGTGGGGAACAGAGAGATGTAGACCTTGGAAAATAGGCAACAGGTTTAGATAAAGGATCTGGATCGGTGCAGGCTGGGAGGGCCGAAGGGTCTGTTCCTGTGCTGTAATTTTCTTTGTTGTTCTTTGTTTGAATGAGGGGGGAATCTCATAGAGACTTATAAAATTCTAACTTATAAGGACTAGACAGTGTAGCCACTTGGGGTGACCACTGCCCAACACAAAATGGAAGATTGCAAGGAATGCAGGGAAAATGGACATGTTGCAAAAGCAAGCAGCTTGCAAAGCGCTTGTGCATTCTGGTTACTGCAGAAACCAGTTCTGAATGCTGCAGAAACCAGACAGCACTGTGAAAGAAAACAAGTTAGCATACTAATGAGGCGATACCGGACAATCCCCAGGTACAATGGAAACAAGTTAACACAAATCGATACATTAAATGGAAGGCCAGACTTCTCGGCGCCAAAGGAAGTCCAGAACAATAAGTCCCAACAACCGGCTAGTGATCGAGGAACTGCCCCGTTATTGGGGAATTCAAATCAATCGATTAGGAAGAGACCCAATCGATTGCGAGTGAATAGAGGGTCCGCCCAGACCCTGAGAGAGGTATAAGACAGAGACCCCGACCCCAGCTCTCTCTCTCTGCCAGCCTCTCCTTGACCAGCCAGCCCTCCCAGCAGAACACCGTTGCAGCAGAAGAACTTTGAGGAGGAGAGGTCTGGACAGCAGCCGCCAACAAGTAAGTGTCACAATGCACACTACGAGAGTAGACACTCCTGACCCCCTTTAGTCCATAACTACTGGAAGCCTGCGGACCCAGGACAAATTTAGACGCCGTTGTTCCCTGATCCGGCAGTCCCCTTATCCAGATAAGTATTTGGCCTATTAGTGGTAGGATTAGCCTAGTCTTATAGTTTTATATGCATGATTAGTAGATTACTGTAATATAATAAACGTGTCTTGTTTGAACTTACTAACTGGTGTATGGATTTATTGCTTTGAACTTGAACTTAGAACAGAGAACATAGAACGATACAGCGCAGTACAGGCCCTTCGGCCCTCGATGTTGCACCGACATGGAAAAAAACTAAAGGCGATCTAACCTACACTATGCCCTTATCATCATATGCTTATCCAATAAACTTTTAAATGCCCTCAATGTTGGCGAGTTCACTACTGTTGCAGGTAGGGCATTCCACGGCCTCACCACTCTTTGCGTAAAAAACCCACCTCTGACCTCTGTCCTATATCTATTACCCCTCACTATAAGGCTATGTCCCCTCGTGCTAGCCACCTCCATCCGCGGGAGAAGGCTCTCGCTGTCCACCCTATTTAACCCTCTGATCATTTTGTATGCCTCTATTAAGTCACCTCTTAACCTTCTTCTCTCGAACGAAAACAACCTCAAGTCCATCAGCCTTTCCTCATAAGATTTTCCCTCCATACCAGGCAACATCCTGGTAAATCTCCTCTGCACCCGTTCCAAAGCTTCCACGTCCTTCCTATAATGAGGCGACCAGAACTGTACGCAATACTCCAAATGCGGCCGTACTAGAGTTTTGTACAACTGCAACATGACCTCATGGCTCCGGAACTCAATCCCTCTACCAATAAAGGCCAACACACCATAGGCCTTCTTCACAACCCTATCAACCTGGGTGGCAACTTTCAGGGATCTATGTACATGGACACCGAGATCCCTCTGCTCATCCACACTACCAAGAATTTTACCATTCGCCAAATATTCCGCATTCCTGTTCTTCTTTCCAAAGTGAATCACCTCACACTTCTCCACATTAAACTCCATTTGCCACCTCTCAGCCCAGCTCTGCAGCTTATCTATGTCCCTCTGTAACCTGCAACATCCTTCCGCACTGTCTACAACTCCACCGACTTTAGTGTCGTCTGCAAATTTACTCACCCATCCTTCTGCGCCCTCCTCCAGGTCATTTATAAAAATGACAAACAGCAACGGCCCCAGAACAGATCCTTGTGGTACGCCACTCGTAACTGAACTCCATTCTGAACATTTCCCATCAACTACCACTCTCTGTCTTCTTTCAACTAGCCAATTTCTGATCCACATCTCTAAATCACCCTCAATCCCCAGCCTCCGTATTTTCTGCAATAGCCGACCGTGGGGAACCTTATCAAACGCTTTACTGAAATCCATATACACCACATCAACTGCTCTACCCTTGTCTACCTGTTCAGTCACCTTCTCAAAGAACTCGATAAGGTTTGTGAGGCATGACCTACCCTTCACAAAACCATGCTGACTATCCCTAATCATATTATTCCTATCTAGATGATTATAAATCGTATCTTTTATAATCCTCTCCAAGACTTTACCCACCACAGACGTTAGGCTCACCGGCCTATAGTTACTAGGGTTATCTCTACTCCCCTTCTTGAACAAAGGGACCACATTTGCTATCCTCGAGTCCTCTGGCACTATTCCTGTAGCCAATGATGACCTAAAAATCAAAGCCAAAGGCTCAGCAATCTCTTCCCTGGCTTCCCAGAGAATCCTAGGATAAATCCCATCAGGCCCTGGGGACTTACCTATTTTCACCTTGTCCAGAATTGCCAACACTTCTTCCCTACGCACCTCAATGCCATCTATTCCAATAGCCTGGGTCTCAGCATTCTCCTCCACAATATTATCTTTTTCTTGAGTGAATACTGACGAAAAGTATTCATTTAGTATCTCGCTTATCTCCTCAGCCTCCACACACAACTTCCCACCACTGTCCTTGACTGGCCTTACTCTTACCCTAGTCATTCTTTTATTCCTGACATACCTATAGAAAGCTTTTGGGTTTTCCTTGATCCTACCTGCCAAAGACTTCTCATGTCCCCTCCTTGCTCGTCTTAGCTCTCTCTTTAGATCCTTCCTCGCTTCCTTGTAACTATCAAGCGCCCCAACTGAAACTTCACGCCTCATCTTCACATAGGCCTCCTTCTTCCTCTTAACAAGAGATTCCACTTCTTTGGTAAACCACGGTTCCCTCGCTCGACCCCTTCCTCCCTGCCTGACTGGTACGTACTTATCAAGAACATGCAATAGCTGTTCCTTGAACAAGCTCCACATATCCAGTGTGCCCAACCCTTGCAGCCTACTTCTCCAACCTACACATCCTAAGTCATGTCTAATGGCATCATAATTGCCCTTCCCCCAGCTATAACTCTTGCCTTGCGGGGTATACTTATCCCTTTCCATCACTAACGTAAAGGTCACCGAATTGTGGTCACTGTTTCCAAAGTGCTCACCTACCTCCAGATCTAACACCTGGCCTGGTTCATTACCCAAAACCAAATCCAATGTGACCTCGCCTCTTGTTGGCCTGTCAACATATTGTGTCAGGAAACCCTCCTGCACACATTGTACAAAGAACGACCCATCTAATGTACTCGAACTATATCTTTTCCAGTCAATATTTGGAAAGTTAAAGTCTCCCATAACAACTACCCTATTACTTTCGCTTTTTTCCAGAATCATCTTCGCCATCCTATCCTCTACATCCCTAGAACTATTAGGTGGCCTATAGAAAATTCCCAACAGGGTGACCTCTCCTTTCCTGTTTCTAACCTCAGCCCATACTACCTCGGAAGAAGAGTCCCCATCTAGCATCCTTTCTGCCACCGTAATACTGTCCTTGACTAGCAGCGCCACACCTCCCCCTCTTTTGCCCCCTTCTCTGAGCTTACTAAAACACCTAAACCCCGGAACCTGCAACAACCATTCCTGTCCCTGCTCTATCCATGTCTCTGAAATGGCCACAACATCGAAGTCCCAGGTACCAACCCATGCTGCCAGTTCCCCTACCTTATTTCGTATACTCCTGGCATTGAAGTAGACACACTTCAAACCACCTACCTGAACACTGGCTCCCTCCTGTGAAGTCAAATCTGTGCTCCTGACCTCTCAACTCTCAATCTCCCGTACCCCAAAACTACAATCCAGGTTCCCATGCCCCTGCTGAATTAGTTTAAACCCCCCCAAAGAGCACTAACAAATCTCCCCCCCAGGATATTGGTGCCCCTCAGGTTCAGATGTAGACCATCCTGTCTATAGAGGTCCCACCTTCCCCAGAAAGAGCCCCAGTTATCCAGAAATCTGAATCCCTCCCGCCTGCACCATCCCGGTAGCCACGTGTTTAATTGCTCTCTCTCCCTATTCCTCATCTCACTATCACGTGGCACGGGCAACAACCCAGAGATAACCACTCTGTTTGTTCTCGCTCTGAGCTTCCATCCTAGCTCCCTAAAGGCCTGCCTGACATCCTTGTCCCCTTTCCTACCTATGTCATTAGTGCCAATGTGGACTACGACTTGAGGCTGCTCCCCCTCCCCCTTAAGGACCCGGAAAACACGATCCGAGACATCACGTACCCTTGCACCTGGGAGGCAACATACCAAACGTGAGTCTCTCTCGCTCCCACAAAATCTCCTATCTGTGCCCCTGACTATTGAGTCCCCAATTACTAATGTTCTACTCCTTTCCCCCCTTCCCTTCTGAGCAACAGGGACAGACTCTGTGCCAGAGGCCCGTACCCCATGGCTTACCCCTGGTAAGTCCCCCCCCCCACAAGTATCCAAAACGGTATACTTGTTACTCAGGGGAACGACCGCAGGGGGTCCCTGCACTGACTGCTTCTTCCCAGTCCCTCTTACAGTTACCCATCTATCTCCAGTCTTTGGTGTAACTACTTCCCTGAAGCTCCTATCTATGACCCCCTCTGCCTCCCGAATGATCCGAAGTTCATCCAGCTCAAGCTCCAGGTCCCTAACACGGTTTTTGAGGAGCTGGAGTTGGGTGCACTTCCCACAGATGAAATCAGCAGGGACACTGACGGCATCCCTCACCTCAAACATTCTGCAGGAGGAGCATTGTACTGCCTTCCCTGACATCACCTCTAGATTTAAAAGAAAAACAAGAAAACGAAAAAGAAAGGAAGAGCTTACCTGACATTACCTCAAACCCTGCTCCCGCTGAAAGGTAAGCAAATTTAAAGACACTCACTCACCTTCACGACAGGCCCCTGCTCCCGCTTCCCAACCACCGTGGGATAAGAACATAAGAACATAAGAACTAGGAGCAGGAGTAGGCCATCTGGCCCCTCGAGCCTGCTCCGCCATTCAATTAGATCATGGCTGATCTTTTGTGGACTCAGCTCCACTTTCCGGCCCGAACACCATAACCCTTAATCCCTTTATTCTTCAAAAAACTATCTATCTTTACCTTAAAAACATGTAATGAAGGAGCCTCAACTGCTTCACTGGGCAAGGAATTCCATAGATTCACAACCCTTTGGGTGAAGAAGTTCCTCCTAAACTCAGTCCTAAATCTACTTCCCCTTATTTTGAGGCTATGCCCCCTAGTTCTGCTGTCACCCGCCAGTGGAAACAACCTGCCCGCATCTATCCTATCTATTCCCTTCATAATTTTAAATGTTTCTATAAGATCCCCCCTCATCCTTCTATATTCCAACGAGTACAGTCCCAGTCTACTCAACCTCTCCTCATAATCCAACCCCTTCAGCTCTGGGATTAACCTAGTGAATCTCCTCTGCACACCCACCAGCGCCAGTACGTCCTTTCTCAAGTAAGGAGACCAAAACTGAACACAAAACTCCAGGTGTGGCCGCACCAACACCTTATACAATTGCAACATAACCTCCCTAGTCTTAAACTCCATCCCTCTAGCAATGAAGGACAAAATTCCATTTGCCTTCTTAATCACCTGTTGCACTTGTAAACCAACCTTCTGTGACTCATGCACTAGCACACCCAAGTCTCTCTGAACAGCGGCATGCTTTAATATTTTATCGTTTAAATAATAATCCCGTTTGCTGTTATTCCTACCAAAATGGATAACCTCACATTTGTCAACATTGTATTCCATCTGCCAGACCCGAGCCCATTCACTTAACCTATCCAAATCCCTCTGCAGACTTCCAGTATCCTCTGCACTTTTCGCTTTACCACTCATCTTAGTGTCTTCTGCAAACTTGGACACATTGCCCTTGGTCCCCAACTCCAAATCATCAATGTAAATTGTGAACAATTGTGGGCCCAACACGGATCCCTGAGGGACACCACTAGCTACTGATTGCCAACCAGAGAAACACCCATTTATCCCAACTCTTTGCTTTCTATTAATTAACCAATCCTCTATCCATGCTACTACTTTACCCTTAATGCCATGCATCTTTATCTTATGCAGCAACCTTTTGTGTGGCACCTTGTCAAAGGCTTTCTGGAAATCCAGATATACCACATCCATCGGCTCCCCGTTATCTACTGCACTGGTAATGTCCTCAAAAAATTCCACTAAATTAGTTAGGCATGACCTGCCTTTTACGAACCCATGCTGCGTCTGCCCAATGGGACAATTTCTATCCAGATGCCTCGCAATTTCTTCCTTGATGATAGATTCCAGCATCTTCCCTATTACCGAAGTTAAACTCACTGGCCTATGGGGGGGGGGGGGGTTGTTTAGAGGAGGAGGTAGGGTGGGAAACACTCACGAAGTGTTTCGGGTTTAACTGTCACTTGACAACAGCCCCTCCACAAACCATCTTCAACTTAGGCTGACCGCACTGCACGTATGCAAATTTCCCCAGAACAGCTGATCAGTAGCGCTGCTCTGCTGCCCTCTGCTGGATGTTTGCCTTCACTCAAACTCCTTGGGTCTCCTTCGCAGGTTCACCTTCAACTTAGGCTGACCGCACTGCACGTATGCAAATTTCCCCAGAATAGCTGATCAGTAGCTCTGCTCTGCTGCCCTCTGCTGGATGTTTGCCTGCACTCAAACTCCTTTGGTCTCCTTCGCAGGTTCACCTTCAACTTAGGCTGACCGCAGTGCACGTATGCAAATTTCCCCAGAACAGCTGATCAGTAGCTCTGCTCTGCTGCCTTCTGCTGGATGAACTTGAAACTTGTGGTGGTATCTTAACGATACCTGGCGACTCCAAAGCTAAGGAACGAAACAGAGCCAAATTGAGTGTTAAGCACACTCACCCAGAACGAGCAACTACAGGGTATATGCAGGGAAGATGTTCCCGATGGTGGGAGTGTCCAGAACCAGGGGTCACAGTCTGAGGATTCAGGGTAAACCATTTCGGACAGAGATAAGGATACATTTCTTCACACAAAGAGTGGTGAGCCTGTGGAATTCATTACCACAGGAAGTAGTTGATGCTAAAACTTTGAATATATTCAAGAGGCGGCTAGATATAGCACTTGGGGAGAATGCAATCCAAGGCTATGGGGAGAAAGCAGGATTAGGCTATTGAGTTGGATGATCAGCCATGATCGTGATAAATGGTGAAGCAGGCTCGAAGGGCCAAAAGGCCTCCTCCTGCTCCTATCGTCTATGTATCTTGCAATGGTGTTCCATGCCCATCCACCCCGACCCCACAGCGCATCTCCTGGCCATCGCCTGCTGTTCCCCCTGGCCCTGGAGAAGCTCCCCGACCAGGAGCACAACTGTCAGCAAACTATGATGATGTTGGACACTTTCCATACCCCCTCTCTCTCCCTCAGCAGTCACGGCACCTGTTTCACTATTTTTAAAAGCACAAGTGAACCTCACCGTCATGAATTCACCCCAATGGATGCGGAGAATCGCAGAGGCCTCGAAGGATACCGGGTCAGGCTCCCTAATGATATGCCAAGTGTGTTGACTGTACATGCGAGTGGAACGCATTGACGCCAGTGTTGAGGCACCAGAGAATTTCAATTTGGCTAGAAACCGGCGCCCACCATGATTTTGGTGTCAAATCCCATTCTCCGCCCAATCGTGTTTTTCAATTCCAGCGTCAGCCGACAGAGAATCCTGCCGATGGATTCTGGAAAAGGAGCAATTTTCCTGCCCTACCTCATGACCACCAACTAGCCACCTCCCGCACTCCTTATTCCAACCCACACTGGGAAGGCACTGGGTTTTCTGACTGTATAATGGTGGAAGGTGTTCTAATGTTGCAGTTACCTGCCAGCCCATGCAGAGTAGTTTCTCCCACTGTAGAAGGGTCAGTTCTGGAGCGGCCCAGCTACACGATTCTGCTAGAACTGCTGAGATCACAGCTGTGGATTTTTGCAGACACACATTTAGACAAACAATGAATTGTTAGAATGATCTCTGAACACTGAGAGAAATTGAATCAATTATCTTCTATAACCCCAGTCATATAAGCTTCTGTTCATCCAGAATTTTGTGGCCTCCTAACCATGGCCCAGGTCCAACACATCTGTTACCTTTAACCTAGCTAACCGACATTGGCTGCTGGTCTTCGAATCTCTCAAATTTAAACTTCAAATCCTGTGTTAAAATCTCTTCATGTTCTCACGTGTGACTTTCCTAAGTGCGATAAATCAGTGTTTCCCTGTTTCTCTAAGTCTTGCCTTTCTTCCCACCATTGATGTCATGCTTTTAACACCCTTTCCTCCCTAAACTCTTGGCCCTTCTTTCCTCCTTTACAGTCCTTATTAAAGCCCATCATGGGATTCTCCATCGGCGGGATCTTCTGCCCCACTGGCAGCGCACCCATGTGCTTCGCTATGGCATGGGGTGGCCCACAATGGGAAACCCCACTGGACAGCTGCCGAAACAGAGAATCCTGCTGCCGGAAAACAGGGCTGGCGGGACGAGGAATCCTACCCTGACATCAAGTGCAAAAATGATGTTGAACCTTTATAAATCTCTGCTTAGGCCACAACTCAAGTATTGCATCCAGCGCTGGTCACCACATATTAGCAAGGATGTAAGGTTCCTTGAGTAGGTTCAGAGGAGATTTATCAGAATGGTCCAAGGATGAGGGATTTTAGGCACAAAGTCAATTTGGAGAAGCTGGTATTGCAGTCCTTGGAACTGAAGGAGATTGAGGGGAGATCTGACAGAAATGTACAAGATTAGATCAAGGTTGGATGAGATAAACAAGGAAAAGCTGTTGCCATTAGCTGATGTTACAAGGACTCTTTGGGTGACAGGTTTAAGATTTTGGGTAAGAGATGCAGGGGGAATGTATGGAAGACCTTTTTTACATAGCGAATGGTTATGATTTGCAACTCACTGCGTATAAGGGTGATGGACGCAGAGAGAATCAATGATTTCAAATCAAACTTGAATGAGCATCTGATGGAAACTTGGAGAGTTATGGGGATAGAGTAGAGAAATGGGGCTGACTGGACCACCCCACGGAGAGCCGGCTTGAACTTGATAAGCCAAATGACCTCCTCCTGTGGCTAAAATGACTCAATGGCCGGACTTTTCTGGCTGTTCATGAGGGCGGAATCTTCCCGACCTGTCGGCGACACAACCCGCCAGGGATTTCCCGGCAGCAAGGGGTGCATTCAACAGGAAAGGTCCACTGCCAGGCAATGGCGGTCCACCTCCACCCCCGCGGTGGTAGCTTGCGCGGAATATCCCGCCCAATGACTCTATGAATCTTTGACCATGTTTCGGGCAACCTGCCGAACATTTCCTTGCTTACCTTGGTGTCCACATTTATCTGACTGTGCCTCTACAAAGTGCTTCAGCACATTATATCATATTGTTTATAACTGTCAATGTGACGTTTTAGTTTTGGCAAAAAATATAAACTTTAGTTAATAAAACATGTTTGATTGCAATCTAAATGTTGGTTGCTCTTGACAACAGATAGATATTTCTATTGCATTTCACAAAAAGATTTAGACACAACACTTTGAATATTCCAAATGACACAACAGGAATATGGAAAAAGAATGATCTGTAGGTTAGATGGAAGGCTAAATAATAAGGATACTGTCACTTTAAGACCCGTGTTCTTATGAAGAAATATGAACACTGTTTCTGCCTTCACCACATTGTTGGCCATTTACTTCTGTTTCTATATATATGATCAGATGGAGCACATAAAGTTAGCATCTGGTCTTAACTACTGGCAGGTCTTGACAATGTCATCGGTTAGATGTTGACAAATGTCTCCAGGTACCAGTATGGCAAAGTGATTTTTCAAGCCAGTGCCTCTGACGTTTAATCAAGATGAAATATGCCACTGGCCAGCATCAGTATTGCTGAATTATGAGAATTCTGTGATATTTAATCAAGTAAATATTTTTTTTTTTGCTATTCATGTGATAGCGGCATGTGCTTCCTAATTTTTATAAAATAAATATTTGAAATGTCATTGTGCTATGTTTCAATGTTGTGATGATAATTTCATTTCGTTTTGTAATGTATCCGTTTTCTGTCGGAGGATCAGGTTTGGGAGGAGTGTTCAGAGCCAAGAAGGAGTGGATATTCTTAGGAAAACAAAGAGATGTTTAAGAGATTTATATTTGTATTGGTAATCAGTAGAAGTAAGTTATAATTTTAAGTGGGTTTGATTTAATGTTTCTGTGCCTGGAAGGGTAAAACCTATAGTTAGATTCAAGCTGGACAAAGGTATTTGTATGTGTGGGGTTGGTTAAGTTTCAACTATGTTTCTATTGTACTTAGAGAGTTGTGATGTTAAAAGTAGGTAAGAACCTAGAGAAAGATAAAGCATTGCTCAGCAACAGGGGCCCACTTTCCAGGTTTTAGCTAAACTTGGTGGAAGTTGGAGATAGGATATCTTGGAGTGAACATTTCTCAACTCTGCCAGAGGAAAGGCTGGACAGGACAGGAATTGCAAAGAGGCAGGCTTCAGAGAGTACCAGTTACAGTCCGCATAACCAGGGAATTGGGACAGAAAGAATGTTTGAGATGACTGGAGTTAAAATAATGGAGACCAAGGTATTTATCAGAAGAATTCAAGGAAGAGTAAACAAAGGCCGGAATTCTCGGTCCGTTCACGCCAATGAGATTCTCCGGTGTCGCTGCTGTGAATGGAGTTTAGGCTGAGTGCCAAATTCTGCATTATTACTGGCAGCATTGGTGACCAAAGTAAATCCTGACCAAAGTGTTCTGAGTTGAGGAGACAATTGTGATAACCAAATTTTGGAGTTGGACTTCAAAGTTATATGAAACGTTTGATGCCATTTTAAAAGAGTCTGGGAATCGAAAGTTAAAGCAATTGTGAACAGTTTGTTCAGCAGCCAAGACAAATACATTCTAAAAGGGGTTGGTTTAAATGCTGGACTGGATTCACTTTTAGAAGTGGTGCAGGAGCTTTGTTTAAAAGAGTCATTTGTAAAACCTGGACTGGATTTCGGAAAGATTTTAAAGCATGTGTTTTGGGAGTGAATTTGGAAGCTCTCACATGACAATCACCTTGAAAGATTCTGAGGAGAAATCCACTGACCTAACTTGGGTTCAGAGAGAAGTGTGTATTTGAACATAGTCATCTTATGTGATTAAAAGGGATTTTGTGTGTTAATGATCATAGAATAAGCATTGAACCTTTGCAGAAGGAGACCATTTGGCCCATCAAGTCTGTACCCACCTTCTCAAAGAGTGGCCCACCCAGGTTGACTGCCCTGCCCTATCCCTGTAACCTGCACATCCCTGGAGACAAAGGAACAATTTTAGCATGGCCAATCCACTTAACCTTCGAACCAATGAGACCATTGTTGCTTAAAATGTACTTTATACCCCGTGTTAATCCTAAAGCCCACATAATTGTTAAACTAAAGGAGGAATAAACGAGTATTGTATAGTGATCTGATTTTTTTTGTGTTTAATAAATGTTTTTTCTTGTTGTTAAAGCTAATTAGTGGTCTTGTGACTCTGTTTATGAAGAAAAACACAAAAACTATGCGGCTGGATTCTCCATCCCAGGACACATGAAGCGCATTTCCCAATGGGATGGAAAATCGGGCTTCAGGGGAAATCCGGATTGGAGCCTCCAAACCTCTGCTGCCGCCGGAATCGAGGTTCACAACTATGTGTCAGTGGGAGGATGAACATGAGTGCAAAGGGGCCTTAATGACCCACTTAGCGGGCCCGGCATCCTATTCTCCAGCCGTCCGTGATTCTGTGGTCCATTGGGCTAGGAATCACGTGGGAGAGGATCAGCGTGGCCCTGACGTGATGGACAAAGCGGTGGGCCAAGGTGGTAACTCCGTAGGGATTTGCCCCCAAAATCCATCCTAGGGCCACCCTCCTCTCCCACAATGCACTACCTGCCCACCCCTCCTCTACCCGACCACCCCCACACTTCCCCCAGAGCCCACTTTAATAGGGAGACCCCAAGGACTCCCTTAATAGGGAGACCGCCCAGGACCCTTAACTGAACAGAGCCCCCAAAGAGACCCCTTAAATTATGCCCCCCCCTCCCCCCACAGAGACTGCCAATCAAATGAACCCCCCCCCCCCCAGATACAGAGCACCCAAAGTAAACCTACGTGGACACGAGAAGAACATGCGAACTCCGCACAGGAATCGAACCCCGGGTCCCTGGCGCTGTGAAGCAACATGGCTAACCTCTGTGCTATCGTGCCACCCGAACTGTTGATTGACCTCAACAATGCGAGCACAGAGCAGATACTTTAACTTCCCGCCACATGACAGTGCCGCAGATGGTGCTGGAAGGATTTTGCAGCCATCCATTGCTGACAGCACACTACACAGCCAAAAATAACGGTGAGTTTATATAAAACAACATCTTCATAACAGGTCAACTGCTGTCACGGTGACCTACACCACAACAGAAGAGGATGAAAAACCATGGAGGTGAGCAAAATGTTCATCCATCTTTAAGAAACAGGATGGAACAACAACCGCCATCACCATATTGCTGAATCAACCAAAAGAAGCTCAATACTATGGAATGGAAAAAGACGATGAAAAGATGTCCAGATACCAGAACAACCTCCAAATAAAAAGACTTTACCTGCAGTGACAGAGCTTACCACTCCTTCAACAGTAGTACAAAAAAGGTATGGAAGGATTATAAGACCTCCAGACCCACTGAACCTATGAACTCTTGACACTTGAAGTGGAGCAGAGAATGAGGCAGTAATAATGATGTAACATGGCACAAACTAAACTAACATGAAACACATTGGATAAAGACTTGGGGGGAGGCATATTATAAGGGTCTGGCCTTATAGGGTTAATGTGGGACTGAAGATAGCACCACACACAGTGATGGAAGAGAACACATGACCCCCACCTAGGGGTCAGTCTAGTGTTGGCAGAGCCATGTGCACAAACAAGCATGAAGACAACTCCTAACTTGAACTCTTTACTGTATATATGTACATAGCTCTAGTAGTTAATAAATGCATACAGTTAACGTACTTAAGTTGGTGAGGATTTCATTAAGTCCTACTCAACAGTATCCAATGCCCTGCAACACTTTATGTACCCCTGTTAGAGATGACAGACACGTTGCCATCCAGTGTCTGAATGGACATGGTAATTGCCTACATAGATTCACTTGAATGCCTGGTTTCATGAAGATGGCGGGTGAAATTTTCCACCTCATGCTGCCGGTATCGGAGTTCCCAGTGAAGAGGAACATCCAGTGGTTGTGAAGAAAATGGGCGCCAACCCATTTCTGATGCTCCAGTGCCCCCAGCCCACTGGTGTTGGGATCGGGTTTCGTGCCCCATTTGCATCCACTGAATGGGCCGAGCATCATATTCCTCCGGGCCTGCATGATTCACCGATCCTCTGGGCCAGTGATCACATGGGCGAGAATCACTACAGTTCTTGACAAGCGTGGCGCTGACACGGTGGACCTCGCGGTGGGCCAAGGGGTAACTCTTCAACGGAGTTGTCCTCAAGGTCCATCCGAGGACCACCCTAACCTCCCCAACAATGCAAGAGTGCCACCCACCTGAACCAGAAAACCCCCATTGCCCCATCAGAGATCACTAAAAAGGAGACGCCCAAAGACACCCCTAAAGAGTGACCCCTCCCAAGAAGTACCTCAGAAGAGAGATCCCTGCAGAAAGCCCCAGAAAACGAACCCCTGTCAGGAAGCCCCAGAGAAGAGAGCCACCTGTGAGGAAGCCATGCAGCAGTCCAGGCAGAGGCTGTGAAAAACATTCCTGCTTTAACGTTCACCTGGGCAATCCACCTGCTGGGGCAGTCAAAGAAAGCAGGCATCTGTCAATTCCTGGAAAGAGAAAACCAGTCAGCTATGTTTAAACCCCCTCAGACCTTTGATCTGCAAGTCATTCATTCATTTCTCCTTGATATTGATTATACTAGTTTAGCACAGGGCTAAATCGTTGCCTTTGAAAGCAGACCAAGGCAGGCCAGCAGCACGGTTCAATTCCCATATCAGCCTCCCTGAACAGGCGCTGGAATGTGGCGACTAGGGGCTTTTCACAGTAACTTCATTTGAAACCTACTTGTGACAATAAGCAACGTTCATTTCATTTCATTTCATTTCATGATTGACAGCTTCTACACACACCCAGGTGTCAGCATTGCTCCATTCATCTCCCTTCATGGTTGAGTAACTCTGAAGTGCTCAAACCACAATGTTCATAAGCATCAAGCTTTGATTTCATTCCTGGCCTGCTCCAAACAGAAGGAACTGCTGCTAATTTCGAGCTGACCACTTCAAAATCACTGAAACATTAAGGGAGGTGATTGGAAAGCACTTAATTCTATTCCAATGGTATTGAACATTGTACAACCATCAGCAAACATCCCCATTTCTGACCGCATCATGGAGGGAAGGTTATTGATGAAACTGATTGGGCTGAAGACACAACCCTGGGGAAGTCACGCAATGGTATCTAGAGCTGCAAACTGGACCCACTTCTCTCCACCTCTTGCTGCCAATGCATTTTTCAACCAGTGTGCTGTGGCACCATGCCAGCCAAAATCCCTCTTAAACATGTCCATCTGTCTGTTTTTTATTGACAATTTCCTCATTTGCAGTCGCTTTATATTATTTCCTATTCTTGCATTGGAAAGCAAACTAAGAATTAATTGGTACAAGAAGCAGGCTGCGGAGAAGTTTAATCAACGTAAATGTGAAACCCTCTAAATTTGAATAGTTTTGAGACCATAACTGTCCTCTTTTCACCGTGAACGTTCTGTCCCTTTGCATCTCTCTTCAAAGAATGTCTTCTTTCAATTTAATATATTGCATTCACTGCTCATGATGTGGTCTCCTCTACAGTGAGGAGACCAAATGCAGATTGGGTCTCTGTTTTACTAAGCACATCCATTCAGCTGGCAAGCCTGACCTCAGCTTGCCATCACCTATCAATTTAGTTCTCTGCCCCACTTTGACTGACCTCTCCATCCTTGGCCTCCTCCACCTTTCCAGTGAAACTCCATAGAAGGTCATGTCTGAAGTCAGCAAGGAGTGCTTGAGCACCTGAAACACCAATCCTTGTAGACTTGGGAACTATAAACAGCTATGGTAGGTGCCAAAAATGCATAGAATTGTGGCTACATCCATACATAATCAACCAACAACTAAAAGGTAGTTAATGATCCTTTTAAATAGCATGGATGGGAAATATTCCTTCAGCTTCTTAAATGTGCTATGTCGTATTAGATGAAGAGAGGTCATAGGTTGCACTGCAGAGCACCAAAATGGAAGCACTGGCATCAAATAAGCATTGCGTGCTGATGACAAATGAACTGCCTGCTCTGCATAGTTCAGGTGCTAACTGTTTTAGCAATGTGGCATCCAGAGCTGTTCTCATAAGAAACATGGAACTGCACCATGCATGTCATTTTTGAATCTTAAGGCACTTGAGCCACTGCAAAAAGGGGCTCTTCTGAGCCTAACGTCTAGCCCAAGGTCCATCATAAATTGTGAACCACAAATGGTTTGAACTGTGACAGGCTGCTTGATCAGCACCCCACCTTAAATATCCACTCCTTCCACAACTGACGCCCAGTGATGGCACTGTGTACTATCTAAATGGCAGCAACTTACAATGCCCCTTTTAATAACACCCATCAAAAATTGCAAACTCTATTATCTGAAAGGACAAATGCAGCAGATTCATGGGAATACAACCACCTGCAGCTTTCCCTCCAAATCACCCTCCACACTAACTAGAAACTTTTGGGCCGCGATTCTCCGCAACCACGATGGGTGGGAGAATAGCGGGAGGTCCGCTCCCACCCCTCCCGCTATTCTCCCACCCCCCCCAAAATGGCGTGTTCGGTTTTCCAACACGCCGCTCGGAGAAACGCGGGCCGCCGTTTTTCACGGCGACCCGCGATTCTCCGACCCGGATGGGCCGAGCGGCCTGCCGTTCCCGACCTGTTCACGACGGCAGCAACCACACCTGGCCGCTGCCACCGTGAACATGGTGCACCAGGTAAGTGTGGGGCCTGGGGGGGCGGATCAGGGATCGAGCACCACGACCGTGCTCGGGAGGGGACTGGCCCGCGATCGGTGCCCACCGAGGGGACCTCAAGGGGATGCACTTTCCCCTCCGCCGCCCCGCAAGACCAAGCCGCCACGTCTTGTGGGGCGGCTGAGGGGAAAGACGGCAACCGCGCATGCGCGGGTTTGAGCTGTCCAACCCGCGCATGCGCGGCTGACGTAATTAGGCTCCGCCGCGGTATCATTCTTGGCGCGCCGGGCCTTGAAGCCAAGGACAAGGCCCGGCCGCCGAGTTTCCCGGTACGGCCCGCCTATCCCCCCGGGTAGGGGAGAATAGGGGGCCGGGAGAGGCTTCCGACGCCGTCGTGAACCTCTCCAGGTTTCACGACGGCGTCGGGCCTTGCGGAGAATTCCGCCCACTGTGTCAGGCCCCTTTGATCAGCCAATAGGGCCACATGACCAGGAAAAGCCAATCAGGGGATCAGGGTGGGGGTTCACCCTAACAAGCATCAGCTTTTGCCTCAGTTCGATTCTGGACCCTGACTGGAAGGACAAAGCTGCAAGACTCTGTAAGATAGTATGTTGTAAATAAACATTAGTTGTTTCATACCTAACTAGTGAGCCAAAGTTATTACACTGGTGATGAGGATAAAGCAGAGGAAGTGTAGTCCCAAGACTGTGAGTACAGAACCTATTGAGGTAAAAGTAAGGTTGCAAAGCAGAGGCGTGCTTCAGGAAAAATGCTTCTATTTGGCTGGTTAGGTCCCTTGACATCACCATCGAGGATTGGACACAGCAATAGAAGGTCTACATTATTATTTTATGGTCAATAGAATAGAGGAGTGGGGGGGGGAGAAATGAAATGTAATGAAAAATGAAAATCGCTTATTGTCACGAGTAGGCTTCAATGACGTTACTGTGAAAAGCCCCTAGTTGCCACATTCCGGCGCCTGTCCGGGGAATCGAACCGTGCTGCTGGCCTGCTTGGACGACAGACATCAATTTAAAAAAGGGACTGGAGACAGTGCTAATGATGGAGAACACCGGGAATGGCACACAGGAGACTCAGAGCATGGAAAATGGTGGTACAATTCATCAGTTCGGGTGGGAAGCGGCAGTCAGCAGTGGCACCAAAAGTGAAGGCTCTAGTTTTAATTGGGAAGCAACTGTAGCAGAAGATTTTGGATAGTGAATGTAACACCAAGGATCGAAGCAGAGTGTTAGTGGTGAGGGGGTAATGACTCCCCAGAAGCTTGCAGAATCAAGGAAGCAGAATGTTATTCATGCCTCAGCAAGGGGCACCTGAGGCACCGGTGTAAGAGCAGCCCAAGCCTGCTCAGCGCCAAAAGCAGTAGCACATCGTAAGTACACAGTGCAGAAGATTTCCCTACAAATGATTTGAGTGTTGCTTCACTCAACAATGTGAAAGAGATGTGGACATGCCAGCGCTGGAATGGGGTGGGCACAGTAAGAAGTCTCATAACTCCAGGTTAAAGTTCAACAGGTTTATTTGAAATCACAAGCTTTCGGAGCGCAGCTCCTTCTACCTGATGAACCTGCTGGACTTTAACCTGGTGTTGTGAGACTTCTTAATGTGAAAGTGGGCAAGGTAACCCCCATCACAGTGGCACTTTTGGTTCATTCTAAACCTACAGAGATGCAAGTAGTCATGAGAACGTCTGCTCCTATAATTGGGGTACACATGTACAGATACTTGCGAGAATGAGTTCAGCCTTTGGGTTTAAGAAATATATCAGCACAATTTGAGCCCTGTACCAGAGAGGCCATCAAGATCATGGGTATTACCACTGTACCAGTGAGATATCAGCTGCAATCTGCCCAACCCCCATTAATAGGTGTATCAGGCCGAGGACCAGGTTTACTGGGCCGTGACTGGCTGAAGGAAATTAAATTGGACAGAAATCTTTCAAATAAAAGAAAAACAAGTCAGGGTCCTTATAATAAGGTAATATAAGTAAACAAAGTAGGGTATGGGAAGTAAAGTTAGCGTAAGGGAGGTAAACAAATAGGATTCTGAAATAGCATAATTGTTTGATAAATGGGAGTAAATGAGGGGCTTAAGAGTAATCAGGATAGCTAGAACATGTGATATGCTCTTCCTATGCTATGTGGCCAATCATCGAAGTTTCAGCAGTCCCTGGTGACCACATGTACAGGGTGTGTTCAACTGCAGCTACTGTCTAACCACGTTTCGGAACTGGAGCTGAGGGTGGATTCACTGCGGAGCATCTGCGATGCTGAGGAGGTCATGACTCGCATGTTAAAATACAAAATTACAATTCGTTCAACCCCGAGTCTCTAAGTAGTGGTCCTTATTCTCCTACGTCACCCGAAGGAGAAACCATGCCAAACCAAACTTTATCACGATACAGAGCTATCTTGTCCTTGTTAAAAGCTGAAGGCCTCCTGGCCGGCTCTGCTCTAACATCCTGGTGTATTCTCACCTGGGTAGCCTTCCCATCTGCTATTCTGTTGCTCCTTCGCCCATCGAAAAATTCTTTCTTTGTCTTGATAGCTGTGGAATTGCACAATAATTGCACGAGGTGACTAACCAGAACGAGGCCTCTGCCGCAATGATCTGTGGGCTCGATCCAACTCTGGAGGGGCTGCCATTTCCCCCTCCCCCCACCATCTTTCAGAGCAACTGTGCCAGAAACCTGGTCGAGTTCGGGCCCTGCAGCAACCCAACCACTCTCCGATTCTGCCTTCTCGACCGATTTTCAAGTTTATGGAACATGGGCATCGCTGACTGGGTCAGCATTTATTGCCCATCTCTGAGGGAATTTACAAGTCAACCACTTTGCTGTGGTTCTGGAGTCCCATGTTGACAAGACTGGGTAAGGATGGCAGATTTCCTTCCCTAAAGGACATCAGTGAACCAGATGAGATTTTTTTTAGGACAATCGATAATGGTTTCATGGTCATGGACTTTTATTTCCAGATGTTTTCAATTGTGTTTGAATTCCACCATCTGCTATGGCAGCATTCAGACCCACGTCCCCAAAGCATTACTGTGTGTCTTTGGATTACTAGTCCAGCGACAATACCACAACGCCACTGCCTCCCATAAGGTTGCCCACCTTAGCCCTCAAATGCTTATTATTGGCTACCACCTTTACCATTACCACATCCAGGTCGCTCTGCCTCAAAAGAGCAACACCCATGTCTTGCAGCTCCACAAGCTACTGCTTCACCACCCCGTCCACCTTAGCCAGAGCCCCTCAAATCACTTTCTCATGGTCTCCCAAGACCTCACAACGCAGTTTCTGCAGTTCCAGAACTAAGATTTCAACGGTTAGTGGGGTGGCCCCGGACACTGCAATTGCATCCACCATTTTCTTCTCCATCAAGGCACTCAAAGCCTCCACTTTTGAAGCTGTTTCTTTCTTCTTTTGTTGCCTAGTTCAGTACGATTATGCGTTCCCTTACTGTGGGACACTTAAACCATCATGTTTTTTAAATTTTGGGTCCTATTTTCATCACTGGCCGGGCAAAAAGAGCTTAAATTGTGATCCTTGACAAGAGCCCCCACACATGTGACCATTCCATTACACGCCACACCAGAAGTCCAGCTGGCCACTGAAATTATGTAAATGTTTTGTGATGTGTTATGTACTCTGGGATAACACAGGTTGCAAATGGATGCAGCTTTGGCCAAAAGATACTCCAGACCTTGAAATTAGTTCAATCTGATTTATTGAACCAGTAGTACAGTTCTCTATGAGTTCGACTCTCAGCTAACCGAAGTGTGGTTACTCTGTCTGACTGAACCAGACTAGCTTTTAGCCATGTGCCGGAGGTGTGATACTGTACATACACCCTGACTCACTCTGTAGATGTTCATCAGTGGAAAGAGACGGAGTGTGAATGCCTCATGCCTTTTATAGTGCGACACCACCCCTGAGTGTCCTGCCTGCTCAGTGGAAATGTCCTGTTCTCTGTGTTCATTAGCTGCCTGTCTGTATATCATTATGTGCAAGTTTGCATATCATGACATTTTGGGCCTGTCCCAAACTTGTTAAGGTTCTGACAGCCTTCTCCGAGGCAATATCCAAGGTTGTGGGGGTGAGGGTGGAGTCGTGCCCAAGAGTGGCAACCTTCGGAGTATCCGAACAGAAAGAGCAACACATGGGGAAGAGGGTCGACGCCCTAGCTTTCATTTCCCTAATCACATGCCGGAGAATCCTGCTTGGCTGACGATCAGTGGCACCACCCTGGCTGGCAGACCTGGCGGAATTTCTCCACTTGAGAATATCAAATACACCATTCGAGGGTCGGAGGAAGTTTTCTTCAAAGCATGGGGGCAATTCGTCGGCCTGTTTCTGGACCTGTTTGAAGCCAACTGTGACTAGAGGGAAAAGTGGGAAATGGAAGAAGACAGGCAGGAACACACAACTCTGGGGGGGAGGAAGAGAAGAGGGAACATAGAACATAGAACAGTACAGCACAGAACAGGCCCTTCGGCCCTCAATGTTGTGCCGAGCCATGATCACCCTACTCAAACCCACGTATCCACCCTATACCCGTAACCCAATAACCCCCCCCCCCCCCCCAGCCTTACTTTTTTTTATTAGAGCACTACGGGCAATTTAGCATGGCCAATCCACCTAACCCGCACATCTTTGGACTGTGGGAGGAAACCGGAGCACCCGGAGGAAACCCACGCACACAGGGGGAGGACGTGCAGACTCCACACAGACAGTGACCCAGCCGGGAATCGAACCTGGGAACTTGGGGGAACTGAGGGCAACAGCAGGGAAGGAGGGGAAGAGGGTGGAATAACCCCCCCCCCCCTCCCAACCCACAAGGCAGACACAGCAGAAAGCACAAAGGAAAGAAGGGGGGAAAGAGGAGAGCAGAAGCCAGGGGACAGTACACCCTGAACAAAAAGGGAGGATAACAAGGGAGGACCAGGGCGGGGGGGGGGGGGGGGGGGGGGGGAGAGGGGGGGGAGAAGGGAAAGGGGGGGAGGAAAGCACACCAAGACAGAAGATAACAAGATCTATAATAGAAGATATCTTTAAGAACCGCATGTACTGTAAATATTAAACTGAAAGTGCAACTGTGTAAAAACTGAAAATACCAATAATAATTTATTTCTTTAAAATGTGTTTTGAAACATCTGCTTTTTTGTTATCAGTAGCTTACTTGTTTACTTCAAATATGTTAAGCAATTATAATTATCTACTAATTAAATGTTCTTTGACGTTTCAGTAAGATATTTGCAGATGTTTGTGAAGTTTAATGGAAAATATTGCCGACAAATATATTATAAATACAAAACTTTGATACCATGTTAACATTTCAGTTGCAGTATGACATTTTGTTAAATAACTACCTCAACTTTTCTAAATTTATTATAGTAATATATATTGTTTCATTTCGACGCAAGAATAAATAAAATATATATTTTTATTTTAACACAATGATTCTTTGTATTTTATTAAATAGAGCAAGAAAGGGATGGAGGAAAGAGAGGTGAGAGAGGAAGAGAGGAAGCAGATGGTGGTGAGGGAAGGGAGAGTGGAGAGAAGGTTCAATGTCCCAAAGCAGCAGTTGCCAGGTGATCTCAAACTGCTCGTGTCACAATGAACCTGAGCTTCCTCACCCTGCCCCAGGAGGTATGTCCTCATCGGGCTCCATATCTCCCTCCTCCAGCTCCTCCATTTCTGGTGACAAGTCATCTTCTGGGTGAATGCTCAGTCCATGCTGAAGGGAAAAGTTTTGCAATATATTACAAGCTAGAATTGTCATGGGTTTCATCTTTGCTGTTGAGTCAGTGCAACATTCAGAGTTCAGTTTCAGGTCTTCCTTCAGCATTTCACAAAGGCATCCCATATTTTCCTTGCTCAGTCTCCTGGCACACATTTCCTCGGGCATCATTTGAAATGAAATGAAAATCCCTTATTGTCACGAGTAGGCTTCAATGAAGTTACTGTGAAAAGCCCCTAGTCGCCACATTCCGGCGCCTGTCCGGGGGGGCTGGTACGGGAATCGAACCATGCTGCTGGCCTACTTGGTCTGCTTTAAAAGCCAGCAATTTAGCCGAGTGAGCTAAACCAGCCCCTTTCACATGACATTCATTTCCTGTACACTCCCAGGGGTGGGCAATTAATTTGCTTCCTCTATTCTGATCCCGGACCAGATTGCAATGGTAGCTACGATACTGGACAGAAATTCCAATATTTATTTGTAATTTTTGTGAGAATGTGAGGAAAGAATACCTCACTCCAGGATTGATGTCATGCAAAATAGGGATATGGTAGTTAAAACAAACTTTATTACTATTACAGTATAATCGTTCTGGTATCACAAAGAAAATATCTTACAATTAACCCTTAAACAATATTTAATATTACAATGTAAACAATACCATTATGCTATCTCTATTTTCACTTAACCATATCCATCTCAGGTCAATGTCCACTTTTAAATACAGTTCGCAGGCTCAGGCATACTTGCTTAAGAGATGTCCTTTGAGACTGTTTTAGGGAATAGACCTGAATCCTGTCAGAACAATGCAGGATCCCTCGCTGAAACCGTCAGAAACTGTCTTCATGGTTTGACTTCTAGGAACTAACTGAAACTCTGAACTGCTTGGAATGAACAGCTCGTCTATCTACAGGCAGATTTTCAATTGAATTGTATTGAGAGCAGTTGTTTGACTTCTGTTTACAATCTAAAGATAAACTGCATTTCTGCAAAATGCTTGGGACTCTAGCTCCTCCCATTAACTACATCATCTTACTAACTGCACAAATTGTATCTAATTAATTACTCCATAGGGAATCCTCTTAATCCAAACAAAATTCCATTAGCCCAAGCTTTTACGATGCTTTAATTCCCCTAAGAACCTAGCTGTCATACAAACCAGGATTTTGGAAAACATGACTGCAGCAGTCAAACAGACCTGGGCTTTTAACTCTTATTGCACCAAATACATATAATGCAATATGGGCGGGATTCTCCAACTCCCCGCTGGGTCGGAGAATCCCCGAGGGGCAGCGTCAAACTCACCCCGCCCTTCCGACGCCAGCTGCCAAATTCTCTGGTGCTGGTTTTCGGGCAGGGTTGGCAGGGGCACCCCCGGCATTTCTCCGGCCCCCGATTGGCCGGGCGACCGCCCATTTTCGGCCAGTTCCACTGGTGTGAAATGGACATGGTCCCACACAGCGGGACCTGGCTGGTACGCCATCTACTGGAGTCCTCGGGGGGGGGCGGGGGAGGATCCGACCCTGGGGGGGGCCACCACGGTGGCCTGGCCCGCGATTGGAGCCCACTGATCTGTGGGCGGGCCTGTGCTGTGGGCACACTCTTTCCTTCTGCGCCGGCCTCCGTAGGGCTCTGCCATGGCCGACACAGAGAAGAAACCTCCTGCGCATGTGCAAGAACACGCTGGCGGTTCTGTGCATGTGCGGGACCATGGGAGCCCTTCGGCACCGGTTGGCACGGCACCAACTCCTCCGGCGCCGTCCTAGACCCCGGAACTGCGGAGGATTCCGCAACTTCCGAGTGGCCCGACGCCTGAGTGGTTCACGCCGTTCTTGGCGCCGGGGTTGGGCTATCCCGCCGATTGGGGGAGAATCCCGCCCTATATCTGAAATTCCTACATTCATCACACTGGATGAATCTGCACTGGATTCTACAATACCTGTCAAAGAGATAGTTCCCATTAGATTACAGGAGGTATGCATACGTCAACTAAGGCATTAAATTTTACTGAAGCATTTGAAGTAATAGCTGAGGCTTGTAAGGATGAACATTACATCAGGGAGACTCTTGAACACAGCTTAAAATATTTTGCAAAATCCAAATGTACTTTAGTTTCTCATCAATTGGGAGGACAATCGTACTAACATCAGTGTCCTCGAAGGAGACAGGAGCACCGATACCGAGATCATGATCGTCGAAAACCAACTCCGTTGGGCTGGACATATGCTTCGGCTGTCAGATTCTGTAAATCTTCTTCACCCAGCTCAAGGAAGGATCCCGAAGAAGAGGAGGATAAAAGAAACATTTCAAAGACACCCTGAAGGCTTAACTTAAGAAATGCAACAAAGGCGTCAATGCCTGGGAGACCTTGCTCAGAGGAGACTTACTTGTAGGAACCTCCTGATTGAAGGGACACAATTATTTGTCACCAGCTGGCAAGATGAGGCTTGGAAAAGGAGCCTGAGAAAGGAATACCAGCAATCTAAAGTCTGAGGACTGATCCCACCTTCAGGAAACATCTGTGTGGTTGAAGATGCAGCTCTGGCATTGGGCTCATCAGCCATGCAAGGACCCACAGAACCCATGACCAGTAACATGAAGGTTCTTAGGTGGACAATTATACTTGTTAGTGATTGATCGCCAAAGATTACATGCACTCCAAACCCACTCTATCCATTATAGTTCCTTTAATGGAATTCACAGCATCATGACAAACCGAGGTGAGAAAGAAAATATAGCTTTCTTTCACATTCAGCCACTGCTGCACGGCACAGGCACAAAGGACCTGAAAAACACAGGAGGGGAAGTTTAAATATGTTACCCTTTCAGTATGAATGGTCATGTGTTGGGATGTCCGCACAGTCCCAACATACATGTGCGGTGTACGATTTCTGTATGCCAGAAGATTATATGGATGTTATAGATCATAATGTTACAAATAAATGTTAGTTGTTTCATACCCAGCTGGTGAGCCAGTTATTTACAGAACTATGTCGCCACATCTTCACTATTGCTGTGTTAAAATCTGGAACTGCCTTCCTAACAATATTGTGGGTGTGCTTACACCACATTGACTGTAGTGGTTCATGAAGGGGGCTCACCATCATCTTTTCAAGGACAATTATGGATGGGCAATAAATACTGGCCTAACCAGTGATGCCCACATCCTGTGAAAGAATTAAAAAGATGAGTGGAGTCAGTGAGAACTGTTTACATGCCATGAGATGATGGTTATTGAACCATTACAAAGTCCTCAGGCATGAATTACCTATAGTCTTTGAAAGGAAAATAAGTTAGTGTGTTTTGCGTGCACTGTAGCAAGTTGAGCAGAGTCACAGTAAGACAATTATATCTTTGACAATAGATTGATGACACACTGGATACACTTGTTACCTCTTGCTGAACCTCATAATTGATCAGTAGGTTCTCCTACCACAGATCACCAAGCCACAACTTGTCAAATTGCTGGATTTGTTGCAACAGACTGCAATGTCTGCAAAATATGTTCTTGATTGATTTGTCCAATGGGTGCTTGCAAATGTTGAAGGAGATCAGCCAAAGCCTCTGTTCACCATAGCAAAGGGTTTATATCAGTTCACAATTGTGCTGCTTGGGTTCTGTAATGCGCCAACAGTTTTTGAACGCATCAATGCCCAGATAACAAATGATCTTCCTTGGTGGAATGGATAGAATTGTTAGAAACATAGAGTTTTGCTTTCAGAAATAACAATCAAGTTATTTGGGAGGTTTTATGGTCTGAACTCAAACTAAGCTGGGGAAGTTGTTGGTTTTGCAAAGGTCCGGTGGAGAATGTGACCCGAGAATGGTATTGGCTTGATGAAAACTTGGACTGTGAGAAACAAACCAACACATCAAGCATTTGTCTCAAATGCATATAATTTATGTCACTTTGTCAACTGACAGAGGTAGGATCCCAAATTGCCTATAAAGTTAAAACTTAACAAAGTTAGAGAATACTGTGTGATCACAGACAGATTAAGTTTCAATTCAAATTCACCTTGCTGGAGGAACGGTTCTTGCTGATCTATTATACTCTTTATTGTCACAAGTAGGCTTACATTAACACTGCAATGAAGTTACTGTGGAAAGCCCCTAGTCGCCACATTCCGGCGCCTGTTCGGGTACACAGAGGGAGAATTCAGAATGCCCAAATTACCTAACAGCATGCCTTTTTGGGATTTGTGGGAGGAAACCGGACCACGGAGGAAACCCACGCAGACAAAGGGAGAACGTGCAGATACCACACAGACAGTGACCCAAGCCAGGAATTGAACCTGGGACCCTGGAGCTGTGAAGCAACAGTGCTACCCACTGTGCTACCTTGATCTATACTGACGAATTTCAAGATGATGGGAAAAGGGACAAAAAGGAAAAGTAAAAAGCAATTAAAAATGTAAAATTTTACATCTAAAAATGATAATTGTATCTCAGTTCATAAGATATAGGAGCAGAATGAGGCTATTCGGCTCATCGGGTCTGCTCCGCCATTCTGTCATCTGTTCCCTACAATGCTACAGACCAAGAGCTGGATTGCAAAATCAGCCTGAGAATCACCTCCCTGGAACACATGATCTAGGAGCAGGAGTAGGCAATTTAACCTCCCGAGCCTAAACACCTTCAATGTGTCGGTGGCTGACCCCATCCTAGCCTCAACTCCACTGTCCTGCCCAGTCTCCATTACCCAGTCTTCAATCCATGACCAATTAAAAATCTGTCTAACGTCTTGAATTTTCTCACTGTCCCTGCAATTTTACTTGGTTAATGTTCAACGCCACAGACGTTGGTTGGCAGCAATGAACAGTTCTTACATCATTAAACTAAAATGAGAGGGCAGCACGATGGCCTAGTGGTTAGCACAACCGCCTCACGGCGCTGAGGTCCCAGGTTCGATCCCGGCTCTTGGTCACTGTCCGTGTGGAGTTTGCACATTCTCCCCGTGTCTGCGTGGGTTTTGCCCCCACAACCCAAAAATGTGCAGAGTAGGTGGATTGGCCACGCTAAAATTGCCCCTTAATTGGAAAAAATAATTGGCTAATCTAAATTTAAAAAAAAAAATTAAACTAAAATTAATAAGATTTAACTTTTTTGGTGATATTAGCTCATATCTAAAATGGAAATACAGCAATATCATGCCATTCAATGTATTTCAATGGGAAACCACAGCTAGATGACATGTTCAGAAAACTAATGGGCAATGGATCTTGAACAGCAACTGTTGAATTTTTGAATTTAGCTGCACATCTGCTCCTAGCCTGAAGTTACTGGACCATTTCTGTATAAATAACAGTAAGTGTTATTAACTTCACTACTTTTATTTTGACAGCAAATTACAGCCCAATGTTTGAATGTGAAAGTGTGAGTCCTTCTTCTGTTTATGAAACGTGTTTGAAATTTAGGTTCTGCCAAATCCCTGGCAGCTGACAAGTAGCCAAGGACAGTGACCTTCTGTGCTTCTCCCGCCTCCTTTTTCAACTGCCCTTCAAATTGCTGCTGTTGAAGAAGTACCATATTAATGCATCTTCCTATGATGATGTGCAGAAGGTAGCAGGTGACAATCACCTGGGTTTGTTTGGTTGGCTTATAAAGCTGGACACACTGATTTATCCAGGGACAAGCAGCACTCTTGCAGAAGGCTAATTGTATTTTCAATGGTAAGCCTTGGACCTCATTATATCTTGATTGAATGCTGCAGATGGCACATGAGCCAGGACAGCAGTGGGTTTTCCTATCCCCCAGGTGGTTGCCCTTCATTGTTTTTGTGCATCAAAGAGTTGAAGAATGGAAGATTGCCATAAAATAATTATGACTGCTGCCTAGAATTGGCAATAAATTGCATGATGTAATCCAAGTGGTCACAGCAAAATGCATATTGATGGAGAAGTGGTCCTTGTTTTTTACTTAGAGACAGTCCTTTAGTCCAAAACAAAAAGGGCAACATGCATGCAAATTATAATGTTCCGCCACTTTGAACAATTTTATAGTTGTGGAGAAACTAACAGGTTCCTTGAGTCCATGGAGAACTTGAGACTGGATGTCAGACAAGCAGCCTGACAACATCGATGCAGTGAAAATATGGAGAGAGCTGAAAAGGATGTCAAGCTAAGTTGTATCAGTTTCCGTGTGGAATCTGACCCCATGCCTGTGGATGATAATAATCTTTATTAGTGTCCCAAGTGGGCTTTCATTAACACTTTAATGAAGTTACTGTGAAGATTCCCTAATCGCCACACTCCGGCGCCTGTTCGGGTACACTGGGGGAGAATTCAGAATGTTCAATTCATCTAATAAGTACGTCTTTCGGGACTTGTGGGAGGAAACCTGAGCACCCAGAGGTAAATCGAGCACCCAGAGGAAACCCATGCAGACACGGGGAGAACGTGCGAACTTCGCACAGACAGTGACCCAAACTGGAAATTGAACCTAGGAACCTGGTGCTGTGAAGCAACAATGCTACCCATTGTGTTACCATGACACTAACCCGAATAGATAGCATGCAGATAAGGAACAAACAGAAAGAAAAAATAACTTGCAGTTAATGGTACCTCAGGAAGTTCAAAATGCCTTCCTGCTAATAAAGTACTTTTTGAAGTTTAACCACTGTTGTACTGTAAGAAACGTAGCAGCCAATTTGCATACAGAAAGGTCTCATAAACAGTAATGGGCTGATGACCAGACCATTGTCCCCAGGCTCCTGGTTGGATTCCAGGTAGGCAAGGAATGGATCTTTGAAGGTCTCTAGAGGTGATGTCACAGTGTATAAATCATCAGTACAGAAGCTCTGATTACGGTCAAGTAGGTAAGTGATGGACAGTGGAAGAAAGGCTTTGGAGGAGGATGTAATGGTTGACTGTATGAACAATCGATGAGGACATAGAATAACGTAAATATTCAGCACAGATATAGACGATTTGGTTCAACCAATCCATGCCAGTTCTTCCACTCAATGTGAACCCCCAATCATTTTCCTCATCTAATTCTCTCAGCTGAACCTTCTATTCCCTTCTCCCTCAGATGTTTATCTAATTTTCCCTGAAGTGGAGGATGCCGAGGCAAATATCTGAATGGGTATAAATGAAAAGACGTAGCCAATTGAATTAACCCAACAGGCTTACTGTAGGATTTTCTTGATCTATAAATGGATGAGTTGTCGACAAATCCTAATTAATTGGACAAAACTTATAATTTTTGTGGAATCCATTTCAGGTATGTGAAAAATCTCAATATTTAAATTTCAATTATATGAAATAGAAATATATTTGTATTTCATTTGCTTCATATATTTGCATGTAAAATACACTACCTATTTAAATTAAAGCAACATTTGGCATGCCCAGCTACAAATTAATTAATTTCCTATAAGATCCAATCAACTCTGAAGTGCCTCCTGTGACAATCCATGGAATCACCTTTACAGAATACATTTCAATTTGTCCCAAGGAGCTTGGTAAGTTTGAGAGTCTCTGAGATGTACTTTTGTCACACAGCTTAGTGGATTGGATATTATTAAAGTCAAGGCTGTGGGAATTAGCGATCTGAACAAAGATCTAGGAAATCTCAGTATGCTTTAGTGTTAAGACAATTTACAGTCACCATGCTGTACACATCCATTCTAGGACAGTAGTTTTTTACTGACTATACTTTATAAAACCATAGCCACATTAAATAATTCACTTTATGAACCTCCTCAAATCTGTTTCTAACACAAGGGCATAAATTCATTAGAAACACTGCAGAGAAGGTTCACCTGACTGGTTCTTGGGATGAGGGAGTTATCCTCTGAGGAAAGGTTGGACAGGGTGGGCCTGTATCCACTGGAGTTTAGAAGAATGAGAGCCAATCCTATTGAAGCATATAAGATTCTGAGGGAACTTGACAGGGAGGATGGTGAAAGATGGTTCCTCCGTGGGAGAAACGAGAACTAGGGCAGCACGGTAGCATGGTGGTTAGCATAAATGCTTCACAGCTCCAGGGTCCCAGGTTCAGTTCCCGGCTGGGTCACTGTCTGTGCGGAGTCTGCACGTCCTCCCCGTGTGTGCGTGGGTTTCCTCCGGGTGCTCCGGTTTCCTCCCACAGTCCAAAGATGTGCGGGTTAGGTGGATTGGCCATGCTAAATTGCCCGTAGTGTCCTAAAAGTAAGGTTAAGGTTAAGGTTAGGGGGGGGGGGGGGGGGGTTGTTGGGTTACGGGTATAGGGTGGATACGTAGGTTTGAGTAGGGTGAGCATTGCTCGGCACAACATCGAGCGCCGAAGGGCCTGTTCTGTGCTGTACTGTTCTATGTTCTAGGGGACACAGTTAAAAAATAAGTGGTCTCCTATTTAAGTCAGAGATGAGGGGGATTTTTGTCTCTCCGAGGATTATGAGTCTGCTGAACACTAATTCCCAGAGAGCGGTGGAGGCAGGGTCACTGAATACTTTTAAGGTTTAGTTGATAGATTCTTGTTTGACAAGAGAGTCAAAGAGGGGGTAGGAAGAAAAGTGGAGCTGAGGCCACAATCAGATCAGCCATGATTTTATTGAACGGTGAAGTCAGCTTGAGGGGATGAATGGCCTATTCCTGCTCCTAATTCATATGTTGGTGAGACCCATTTGGAGGGGTGAGTGGAATGGAGGGTGGGATGGTGGGGCTGATGACATATATTGTAGGAGTCCCCAGTCATCATTGACTTTTGGAGAAAAATCTTACACAAGCAACAGGAAATAATTGTATGCCCTAGGGGGAACAATTGAAGGAAATCAAGTCAAAGCTCCTCTTCTTTTTGGTCCAAACAATCCATTAACAGCTTCAGTATCCTACACAAAAAAGTCTATGAATGAGCTAAACTTGATTACGTGGAAAGAAGGAAGGTCATCTTTCCTTAGTAATCCTTGTACTTCTCTGTTGAACATGCGTTCGAAATAACATTCTTTTCGATGAGGGAATCTGTGTTTTTAAATTTTATTTGTATTTTTTTGAGACAGTCCTTTAATAAGATAAGGGAACAAAAAGGGAAACAGAGCAAGTAAACATATTTGTCCCAGGTTCTAAGGAAACCAAAACAGAGGCTTGGAAACCAAAACTTTCAGCAAATTGCTTAAAAGATATAAAAGGACACAGATCAGTCCAAATTGGGGTAGCAGCTAATGTGTCCATTGGTGCCCTACATGCAAGCTGAAGGACACAGAAGAATCTGAGTCCAGATCCAGAAGCTGAGGATGGGTTACTGCAGGTTTTTTTCTGTTGGTGGAAATAACATTGGCGGGTCTATTGCATCCAGACTGAACTGAGCAGGTTTTGCAGATGTGTGCCATACATGGGGAAGATTGTTATAGAATTCAGGTTGGTTGTGCACTGATATTGGCTGGGGAATCAGACTAACTCCTAGAAGTGATGGAGCTAAAATTCCTCTTGAGGAAGAAGAGTTTAAAAGATGTTGTGACCAAGTATGATCACTAAAATCTGAGTCATCTGATGAATGAATTCATAAGATCTGTCTCAGTTGTACCTGCCATTTAATGTGCAATTCATAATTTATGTTCAACCATGAATTGCCTGTTAATTCATGTTTAACTTATTCTAATTCTAGATGTTGCAGTCCAGGATATCATTTAGTGTTTGCTTTGTTTTGCAAAGATTCTTCTATTTTAAACCATGGAATCTTGTGGCTTTAGTCATTTAGTAAATATCTGGGATGGGATGCTTCTTCCCTCCATCTCCGTTTTCCAGCCCCCTGCTGGCAGCGGGATTCTTCGGGCCCACAACCAGCCAATGGGGGTTCCCATTCTGGGCCAGGCCACGCCATCAGTAAGCACGCTGGCATGGGTGCGCTGCCGCTTGAGCAGAGGATCCCGCCAATGGAGAATCCCACAGCTGGTATTTCAATTCTCTCTACTTTAAACAATGTTCCTGAACTCCACCAAGATCACAACAATCTTCTAAGTCTACCTGATTGAGTGTGGGATATGTTAAAGAAGGAACTTGGACTTATATAGCACTTTTCACATCTTCAGGCTGTCTCAAAATGCTTCATAGACAATAAGTTGTTTTTTGAAATGCAGTCACTATTGTTTTGTAGCCAAATTCAACAACCACGCCCTAGAACCTGCAATGCACTGAACAGCAAGTTAACAGACTGAATCTTCAAAGAAGTGGCAATGTTGGACTGATTGCCACTGCACTCAATGATTCCTCTGACCCAACGCTGCTTCATATTCCTTCCAAGTTTGCCCAGCTGTCCCAGAAATGCACAGCATAGTGACTGTCTGGAAACTCCATCAGAGCAGCGTAGAGTCAGTGGAAGACAGGATACTCCCCCTTTTTACAGTACTAGCTGCCCCCTGGTAAATTCATAGATCCACGGCAGGATTCTCCGTTTGTGAGGTTATGTTCTCCCACCAGAGCTGAATTACACTAGCTTTACGATCCCTTTGTGGTTGTAAGGAGGGATGCAATTCAGTGTTCCATGTCATGCAAATTTACGCGTGGCATGGAATACGAGGGATCTCAAGGGGAATCCCAATATCGAGCTGCCAGTTTGAGCGGGCAGCCCAATAGTGGAGTCCTGCACCTAGCGCCCTCTCCTCACACTGCACATCAGCTCCAACCACCCCCCCCCCCCATTGCATGGCAGCCCCCCAGCCCCAGATTGACTGTATGCCCTGCACCCCCAAGTACAGGGGTGACCCGATCCCCCCCAGGGACCCATGTAATAGGGAGACCCCCCCACAGGAACCCCCTGCCTAAAGGAACCCCTCTACAGATCCCCCATGTACAGAATCCACCCCCCCCCCCCCCACACACACACACAGATCACTGCCCCCTCCCCCAAAAAGTGACCCCTGTCTGGAAGCTAGAGAGCAGTTCAGACAGGGGCTGTGGGAAGCATTACTTACCTTAATAAGTAATACTTACCTTACAGTGGCAAGCATGGTAGCACAGTGGTTAGCACTGTGGCTTCACATGCCAGGGTTCCAGGTTCGGTTCCCAGCTGCCTGTGATAGTTTGCACGTTCTCCCCGTGTCTGCGTGGGTTTCCTCCGGGTTCTTCGGTTTCCTTCCACAGTCCAAAGACGTGCAGGTTAGGTGGATTGGCCGTGATAAATTGTTCTTAGTGTCCAAAAAAGATGAGGTGGGGTTATTGGGTTACAGGAATAGTGTGGAAATGAGGGTGAAAGAGAGGGCTTAAGTGGGTCGGTGCAGACTCGATGAGCTGACTTGCCTCCTTCTGCACTGTATGTTCTATGTACAGGTCCGTGAGTCCATTTCTCAAAGGAGGAAGGTTGGGCGGCACAGTGGTTAGTACTGCTACCTCACAGCTCCAGGGACCTAAGTTCAATTCCAGCCTCGGGTGACTGTGTGTAGTTTCCATGTTCTACCCGCGTCAGCATGGGTTTCCTCCGGGAGCTCTGGTTTCCTCCCAAAGATGTGCAGATTAGGCAGATTGGGCATGTTAGACTTCTACTTGCTGTCCAATAGTTGAGGTGGGGTGATTGGATTACGGGGATAGGGTGGAGATCTGGCTTATGTGAGCGCTCTTTCCAAGGGCCGGTGCAGAATCAATGGGCCGAATGGCCTCCTTCTGCACTGTAAATTCTATGATTCAATGAGAGCAGCTGTGCCTGCCTCTGGTTCCCACAGATCCACTATCTGCAGTCCATTCATGGCTTTCCAGTAGTTGTTTGTGATTGACAGATCGTAAAATCAATCTGCTGCTTTGATTCATTCATCTCCCTTCAGACATCAGTGGCCTAAGTGGTGAAACCTTAATGTTTGTAAACATTGACCACATCAAAGAGAGGTAAGTAGTGAAATCACACTTTTGAGTGATTGGAATGCAGAGTGCTTGGAATGCACTTTCATCTCTTTTGCATTTATTTCCATTCTCCACTGGCGTGTGGCATGGAATATATAGACGTTGCCAGCATTCGCCGCTAATCCCGATTTTGCCACTAGGGCCAATTCTCTGTCCTGTCGGGGAACGGACTCTGACATCCCGGGGACAGAGGATCCTGCCATCAATCTTTGAATGTTAGTGAAGGATGAACAAATAGACGAGAGGGTAGGTGAGGAGGATGGGTGAAGTGGATGTGGTGGGAAGATGATTCGGTTCCTTTTAATTGGAGGTGGTTATTGCCTGACACTTGTTTACAATGTTTTTGCCATCTATCATTCCAAGCCTGAATATTGCTCAGGTTTTGTTCTCTGTGAATGTGAACTCCTTCAGTACCTGAGGAGTAACGAATGGTGCTGCACAATGTGCAATCATTAGCAAACATTCCCAACTTTAACCTTATGATGGAGAGAAGATCATTTATAAAACAGCTGAAGATGGTTGGACCCAGGAAATTGTCCTGAGGAATTCCTGCAGCGAAGTCCCAGGACTGAGATCATTGATCTCCAACCACTACAACCATTGTTTCCTTGTGCCAGGAATCACTCTAAACAATGGTGAGTTTTCCTTCTGATTCACATTAACTTCAGTTTTGCCCGGGCTCCTTGATGCTACACTCGGTCAAATGCTGCCTTGACTCTCACCTAACCTGTTGTGTTTTGTCCATTTTTGACCAAGACTGTAATGAGGTCAGAAACAGAAAGCCCTGGTGGAATCTAAACTAAGAGTCAGTGAGCAGGTTATTGATAGCATTGTTGATGATGACACCTTCCATCACTTTGCTGATGATCAAGAGCAGACATGGGGCAGTAATTGGTTGAGTTAGATTTGTCCTGCTTTTCGTGGACAGGACATACCTGGGGAAATTTCCACAGAGCCAAATAGATGCCATGTTGTAGCTGTACTGGAACAGCTTCAGTAAGAGCAGGGATAGTTTTGGAGCACAATTTTTCAGTACTATTGCCGGAATATTCTCATGGTCTTTGCATTATCCAGTGCCTTCAGCTGTTACTTGAGATGATCAAGAGAGAATTGACTTGGCTGAAGACTGTCATCTGTGATGCTGGAGACCTCTAGACGAGGCTAAGATTACTTCAGTCTTGACTTTTGCACTGATCTGTTAGGCTACCCCATAATTAAGGATGCGGATATTTGTGGTGCCTCCTCTTCCAGTGCATTGTTTAATTGCCCACCACCGATCACCGCTGGATTTGGTAGGACTGCTGATCTTAGATCTGACCCGTTGATTGTGAGATCACTTGGTTCTGTCTATTACTTGCTGCTTATGCTGTTTGGCAAACAAGTAGTCCTGTGTTGTAGATTCACTAGGTTGACACCTCATGTTAGTATACTTTGTGCTGCCCCCGGCATTGAACCATGGTTGATCCCTGGCTTGATGGTAATGGTAGAGTGGGGGATATGCTGGACCATGAGGTTACAGATTATGAGTACAATTCTACTGCTAATCGCCCAAATCACCTCATGGATGCCTAGTTTAGAGTTGCTAGATCTATTCAAAATCTATTTCATTTAGAAAGATGGTAATGCCACATAACATGATGGGACAGAATTAACCCTCAATAATCCATATGATTTCCCTGCTAACTACCCTTAATCCTCCTGCTACCCTCTACTCACCTGACCACCCCTGACCCAACTACCAACCCAGACTACCCAGCTAGCCCTCATTTGACCTGATTACACCCTGACCCTACTAACCGCATGACCACCCAACCTCCCAGCGTACCTTATCTGACTACCTCCTAATCTGATTGAACCCTCCAGCGCAATTACCCCCTTGCCCTAAGCCCCAATCACTTGCTTACCTCTGACCCAAATACTACGCCCCCTCCACCTCCACACCCCCCACCAGCTTGATCAGATTACTCCTTAACCTGACCTGATTCGGTCTGAATACCTATTGACTAACTGGTTACCTACGAGTAGACCTGATTGTCCCCTTTATCACCCAATTATCCCCAACTTGACCCAACCAGACCAGTGCTGATCAACCCCCCGACCCACCTAGCCGCTTGACCATCCAATGAATTACCCTGACCACCCTAATACCCCTCCGACTACCCGACTACTTCTCTGACCAGACCTGACTACCTCCTGACCCTACTACCACTCGACAACTTTACAACCCCTCCCTCCCCCCCCGGCTTGACTATCCTTACCGGTATCCCTGATCCAATCCGTCTCTCCCCTCACCACCCAACTGCTCCCCATCCCTAATTGGCTACCACCTGCTCACCTGACGCCCACATGACTAGCCCTGACGACACACCTAGGGAACAGGAGAATTGCCCAATGGAAGGTTAAATCTCCCAGGCAATTCCCATGTAGGTCGATGCATCAAGATTTCCACAGGAGCCTGGCATGCATTTTCAGTCATGCGACCTGGAAACTGGAGAATTTGACCCTCTATAACATTGATTGAATGATAAATTCTTGCTAGAATTTTACACATTCTTTGTTTCTCTTCAATACAGTGTCATAGAATCTCTTGAATCAATCTGAACAACTCTTATAATAGAATATCCCCTCAGTACTCCATTGAACCATCAATCTAAATTTACTGTGAGGCTTAAACCCACGGTCAATTGCCTCAAAACAGAAGTGACACCACTGAACCAAGATACACCAATATCATCTGGACCTCTGGGTGCTGTTTTGTCCTGGCGTAATGGAACCACACTATTAACCAGAAATTAAATTGGGACAAGAACATTAATGAAGTGACACTAAAGGTTGGGTATTCTGTGGTGAGTGGCTCACCTCCAGACTCCCCAGAGCCTATTCACCTCTTACTAAACACTAACCAGGAGTGCGATGGAAAATTCTATGCATGCCTGAAGAGGTATGCATAATGGCAAGAAGCTGAACATCATGTAGGATAAAGCAGTCTACTTGTTCAGTAAACCAATGTCTGGATTAAATGCACTCGTTCACTTTCTGGCTACCGTATGGAATAGTTACAGGATGTACATGTTGCTTCTTTTCCCACAACCATGGCCTCTACCACCTTAAAGGACAAGGGCAGTGAGATGCATGAGAACACCATAAGTTCCAAGTTCCCCTCCAAATCTCACACCCGCCTTATGTGGACAAGAAATTGTCATTCCTTCATTGTTACCAGGTTAAAACCCCAGGAACTTACCACTTAATAGCATTATAGAAGTGCCATCACCACACAGACTGCAGCAGTTCAAGAAGTTACAACACTCCTTCTCAAGGGCAATAATGATGCATAATAAATGTGAGCCTTGCTCACGACACCACATCTGCAGAATGAATAAAAATGAAAAATGTAAATTATTTTAATCGACTCGTTACATATCCCTTCAATTAACTGAATTGCTATTAACAAAAATTGGATGTGCCTTTCACAATGCCTTTTAAGCGCCCGATAAATACAACAATCCCACTGGCAATGAATGACATTTGTCTCAAAACTGCAGAAAATCTTTTGAATGAAGGAGAAGTGAGGATTGTACTGTCACTGCCATGTCCTTCTTTTATAATTCTCCTCCTACAGATAATTTCTTGTTGGATTTTAGTTGACCGTTGCAGTAGCATTACTCTCCTTTTTGTTCTGATATATTCGCTGAAGGCAGCAAATTGCTACTGAGGCCAGATGGAGCTTTCTTACCAATCAGTGTGTCTTGATGGTGGTACTGACAAATTGTAGGCCTGAAACAGAAGTTAAAGAGCTACTGAGAAGGAATGAATTATGTTTTGAATAACAGCCAATCCAGACAAACAACACCAAATGAACTTTGTCTGAAAACTTTCGTTTTCATCCTCTGCACTACTCTCTCCAAACATTTTATGCCAGTTTTTAATTTTCACATTTGGAGACACAAAATCCTGCTGATACCATCCATAAACCTTTCAGGTAACTTTTCTGCTCAGTGTAACTTTTCTGAAGAGAAAATTCCACTTACCTGGGAGTCAGTGAGGTGGCAGACCTGTGAGGGGCAGCCTGAAGAGGGAGCGTCTAAATCGGGGTCAGACTCGAGGCCTGCAACACGCACCTGGGGGTTGAAGGGTGTGCACCTGTGAGGAAGTGGCCCAAGGAAAGAGAGTATAAATAGGGGGCGCGATTCTTCGATCGCAGGACAGAGTGTCCGCGCCGTCGTGAACGCTGTTGCATTTCACGACAGCGCAAAATGGGCACGGGCAGTAGCGATTCTGGCTCCCACAGGGGGCCAGCACGGCACTGGAGCACTTCACGCAGCTCCAGGCTTACTTTCTGGTGCGCAGTGGGAGCGGCACCAACCCGCGCATGCGCGGTGGCCTTACGGAACGTTCCGGCCCCAATGCAACGTGGCATGGGGGTTCTGGGGCCAGACGCACAACAAAGTTGGCCCGGCGGGGGAAGAGGCCGGCCCGCCGATCGGTGGGCCCCGATCGCGGGCCAGACCGTATCGGAGGCCCCCCCCCCCCCCCCCCCCGGGGATGGAGCCCCCCCCCACCACAGGCCGCCCCCCGACCCTTTGCGCAGACCAGGTGTGGAGGGCGCCGGCGGGACTCTGCTTTTTACGCGCAGCCTCTCGGCCCATTTGGGCCGGAGAATCGGCGGCCCCGCCGCGTATAGCGGCCCACGACTGGCGTCGCGCCAAATGCGCTGGCGAAAATGGCACCGATTCTCCGCACCTCGGAGAATCGCGTGCCGGCGTCGGGGCGGCGTGGCGCGATTGCAGCGATTCTCCGGCCCGGCGCGGGGCTGGGAGAATCACGCCCAGGGGCTCAGGCTCGAGGCCTGCACCACTTACCTGGGAGTTGCAATGGCGCACCGTTCCGTTACATGGAACCGGCCAGCACTGAGTTCAAAAGGAGAGTGAGAAACATTAGTGACATCACAGGAAAACCATAAGTTCATTGGTTGCTAAGAAACTACTGTTGGGGACTGCGGTAGTATGACTAGAGGTACTACGGTACCTGGGAGTGTGAGCTGCTATTGGTGGAGAAGGCTCGCTGCTCATTGGCCCAAGTGTTGCTTTTTCATTGGTCAAGAAAAAGGTAGCTCCGCCCAATGAGATGGGGTATAAGAACCCGTGTTTCCCAGCAGCCATTGTTCTTTCTGTACTCAAGCTGCTGGGGAAACATCTTGTAGATTAAATCCTTCAATTCGGACTACTCCTTCCTTTCAGTAGTTATTGATCGCACATCAATTTAATCTACAAGTTTTAAAGGATGCTGCTCCGCATCAAGCCGGAGTATCTACGACTCAGCCCCCACGCAGCTAACGCAGCAGCCACATTCAAGCACTGGCTGGCTTGTTTTAACAGCTACCTCAGTACGGCAGAAAACGTACCGACGAGGGAGCAGAAGCTACACATCCTCCACTCGTGCGTCAGCGCCGCCATTGACACGCTCATCGAGGACACGATCGACTATGACGCAGCCATGGAACTGCTCAAAGGACGCTTCATCCGGCCTGTAAATCAAGTTTACGCTCGGCACTTACTGGCTATGAGGCAGCAGATTCCTGGTGAATCGTTGGATGATTTTTACCATGCCCTCCTCGTACTGGGGAGGAACTGAGGCTGCCCACAAGTGTCTGCTAGTGAGCACACTGAACTCCTCATCCGAGACGCTTTTGTTGTGGGTATGCAGTCCCCATAGATCCGCCAGAAACTATTAGAAAGGGAAACCTTGAGCCTCACGGAGGCACGGGCCCTCGCTACCTCCCTAGATGTCGCGAACAGAAACGCCCACTCATACATCCCCGACCTGGCGGCGGCCCCCTGGGCAGCGTGGAGTTCAGCCTCCCTCTCCCCCACAGACTCATATTCACCACAGGCCTGCGCCGCAAGACACCCCGAAAAACCCTCGGGGCCCCGCTGTTATTTTTGTGGCCAGGAGAAACAACCCCAACAACGTTGCCCAGCCCAATCGGCAAATTGCAAGGGCTGCGGGAAGAAAGGCCGCTTTTTGTCCGTCTGCCAGGCCAAAGCGGTCGCTGCGGTCCCGGGCAGCGACCGCGGGGTTCCCCCCCTGACTCCAAGGGCCCCGTGCGGCCTGCGAACTTCTCTGCCCCCATCCCACAATGCCACGTGTGGCCTCCGGGTGCCGCCATCTTGTGCTTCCAACGCCACGTGCGGGGGACGGGTGCCACCATTTTGTCCACCCCCCGCCATGTGCGACCGATGGGCGCTGCCAACTTGGATCGGCTCCGAGGACCCCGCGGGTGACTACGCACCGCCCGATGAAGACTCCGATTTTCTGTCGCGAGTCGCTTCAGTCACTCTGGACCAGTCTCGACCCGGCACCCTCTCTACGGCAACAACACAGGTCCTGCTCAACGGGCACAAAATGACCTGTCTACTGGACTCCGGGAGCACGGAGAGTTTTGTACACCCTACCACGGTAAGACACTGCGCTCTCCCTGTCTATCCCGTCAAGCAAAAAATCGCCCTGGCCTCTGGCTCACACTCAGTGGAGATCACGGGGTATTGTATAGCGGACCTCACGGTCCAGGGGAGGGAGTTTAAAAATGACAGACTCTACGTCCTCCCCCACCTTTGCGCGGCCGCACTCCTGGGGTTAGACTTCCAGTGTAACCTCCAGAGTCTAACATTTAAATTTGGCGGCCCTATACGTCCCCTCACTGTCTGCAGTCTCGCAACCCTCAAGGTCGATCCCCCGTCCTTGTTTACAAACCTCACCCCGGATTGCAAACCTGTCGCCACCAAGAGCAGGCGATACAGTGCCCAGGACCGGGTCTTCATCAGGTCTGAGGTCCAATGGCTTATGAAGGAAGGGGTTATCGAGGCTAGTAACAGCCCCTGGCGAACACAGGTTTTGGTGGTAAAGACCGGGGAGAAGAATAGGATGGTCATAGACTACAGTCAGACCATCAACAGGTTTACGCAGCTGGATGCGTACCCTCTCCCCCGTATATCCGACCTGGTCAACAGGATCGCACAGTACAATATCTTCTCCACGGTGGACCTCAAGTCCGCCTACCACCAGCTCCCCATCCGCTCGAGCGATCGCAAGTACACTGCGTTCGAAGCGGACGGGCGGCTCTACCACTTTTTAAGGGTTCCCTTCGGTTTCACAAATAGGGTCTCGGTCTTCCAAAGAGAGATGGACCGAATGGTCGACCGATACGATTTACGGGCAACCTTCCCGTATCTCGATAATGTCACCATCTGCGGCCACGATCAGCAGGACCGCGACACCAATCTCCGCAAATTCTTCCAAACCGCAAAACTCCTAAATGTGACTTATAACAAAGACAAATGCGTGTTCAGCACCGACCGCCTCGCCATCCTCGGGAACGTAGTGCGAAATGGAGTGATAGGCCCCGACCCGGAACGCATGCGCCCCCTGGTGGAGCTCCCCCTCCCCCACTGCCCCAAGGCCCTGAAGCTCTGCCTCGGTTTCTTCTCGTATTACGCTCAGTGGGTCCCCAACTACACCGGCAAAGCCCGTCCCCTCATCCAAACAGCCACTTTCCCCCTGTCGACGGAGGCCTGCCAGGCCTTCAGCCGCATCAAAGCGGATATTGCAAAGGCCATGGTGCGCGCTATCGACGAGTCCCTCTGCTTCCAGGTCGAGAGCGGCGTGTTTGACGTAGCTCTGGCGGCCACCCTCAACCAAGCGGGCAGACCCATGGCCTTCTTCTCCCGTACCCTCCATGCTTCTAAAATCCGCCACTCCTCGGTCGAGAAGGAAGCACAGGCCATAGTAGAAGCTGTGCGACACTGGAGGCATTATCTGGCCGGTAGAGGCTCACCCTCCTCACAGACCAACCGTCGGTGGCTTTCATGTTTAACAATGCACAGAGAGGCAAGATAAAAAACGACAAGATCTTGCAGTGGAGGATCGAGTTATCCACCTACAACTACGACATCTTGTATCGTCCTGGGAAGCTAAACAAGCCTCCCGATGCCCCGTCCCGCGGCACCTGTGCCAATGCACAAGTGGACCACCTCCGAGCCCTCCACATGGACCTCTGCCACCCGGGGGTCACCCGCTTCTTTCATTTTGTAAAGACCCGCAACCTGCCCTACTCCATCGAGGAGGTCAGGACAGTAACTAGGGACTGCCACATCTGCGCGGAGTGCAAGCCGCACTTCTACCGCCCCGAAAAAGCGCATCTGATAAAGGCTTCCCGTCCCTTTGAACGCCTCAGCATGGACTTCAAAGGTCCCCTCCCCTCTACCAACCACAACACGTACTTCCTCAACGTGATTGACGAGTACTCCCGCTTCCCGTTCGCCATCCCCTGCCCCGACATGACCACAACCACCATCATAAAATCTCTCCACAGCATTTTCTCCCTGTTCGGATTCCCCGCGTACATCCACAGCGACCAGGGGTCCTCCTTTATGAGTGACGAACTGCGTCAATTCCTGCTCAGTAAGGGCATTGCCTCCAGCAGGACGACCAGTTATAACCCGTGGGGTAACGGACAGGTCGAGAGGGAGAACGGCACGGTTTGGAAGACTGTCCTACTGGCCCTACGGTCCAGAAATCTCACAGTCTCCCACTGGCAGGAGGTCCTCCCGACGCCCTCCACTCCATCCGGTCGCTACTTTGCACGTCTACCAATCAAACGCCTCATGAACGCCTTCTTGTCTTCCCCAGTAAGTCTTCCTCAGGGACCCTGCTCCCGACCTGGCTGGCTGCCCCCCGGACCCATCCTGCTCCGGAAACACGTGCGGGCACACAAATAGGACCCGTTGGTCGAGAGGGTCCAGCTGCTCCACGCTAACCCGCAATATGCATATGTAGAGTACCCCGACGGCCGACAAGACACAGTCTCTACGGGACCTGGCGCCCGCCGGATCCCCGCCATTGCCCCCGGCACCAGCCCACCCACCCCCCTCCAATCGCAACTGCTCCCCGCAGGCGCTCCCCTCCCTGGCCCGCCAACCCCCTCACCAGCGCCGCCTACAGGACCAGACACCCCCCCCCCCCACGGCCTGGCCCTCACCAGCCCCGTCTAGGGGTGTGGAAACCTCCATGAGGACCGGATCATCGCTCCCGGAGTCATGGACGCCCGCATCTCCAACATCTCCGACGAAGCTCCGTCGGTCGCAGAGGACGTCCAAGGCCCCCGATCGGCTGATCGAGTCAATATGAACTCTTAATGGACCCTTTTTTTTCTCTGACTCTGTAAATAATTTGCCGTATGATAACACAACTCTGTATATAGTTACGGGCCAGTGGGAAGCCGCCGTTGGAGAGGTATAATCCCATATCACTAGTCATACTACCAGTAAATTGTGCCACCTGCACCGGACCACCAGTCCTGGCTGGATACCCCCCCGCCGGCATCTCAACGAGCACACCCTCCGCCCCCACCCCCAATCCCTGGTTCCTTTCTCAACAAGGGGTGAATGTGGTAGGATGACTAGAGGTACTACGGTACCTGGGAGTGTGAGCTGCTATTGGTGGAGAAGGCTCGCTGCTCATTGGCCCAAGTGTTGCTTTCTCATTGGTCAAGACGAAGGTAGCTCCGCCCAATGAGGCGAGGTATAAGAACCTGTTTTACGCCAGCAGCTATCGTTCTTTCTGTACTCAAGCTGCTGGGGAAACATCTTGTAGATTAAAGCCTTCAATTCGGACTACTCCTTCGTTTCAATAGTTATTGATCGTGCATCATGGACTATTTTAAAACGTTGTAAATTAGAAAAGGCTATTATTTTTTAAGAAATTGCTGGATTTGGATTCAAGTGAGAAACACCAGGAATAAGGGAAAGTCAGGGTCACTATTGTAATAAAGTAAGATAACTAATCCAAAGTAAAATAAAGTTAACATAAAGGAAATACAGTTAAGACATAGCAGGACAGCTCGATCGAATGGAATGTGCGTCCTGTAATGTATGGGGAGATGTCGTAACCTCCACCCTCATAGGACTTACGGGGTGGAAATGATTGTATTTGGGTCCCTTGTGGAATAAGGGTTTCCGCCCTAGATGGGGGGGGGGGGGGGGGAAGCTCAATTAACATTGTATATAAGGTCAGCCAGTTTGGGGTCGCCTGATCAGAACCAGTTGGTTCCGACCAGAGCATTGTACCTTAAACCTTGTAAACAAACCTTTGTTCCATTTGTCACAACTTGGTGTGGACTCCCCATGCCATCTTAATAAGAGTCATAGACGCTACAGGTGTCCTGGATGACCACATGCGCGGTAGTCCTGCCAGCTGCAAACCTGAGCTCCGAATTTCAGAGCTCACGTGGCGGTTGGGGTCTCTGTGGTACTGCATGAGGCTGACAGCTATATGGAGAGGTGGTCACATCACAGCGTAGGAGCCAGGAGGCAGAAAGGGAAGGCAGGTCAAGAGAACTAGGCAGGAAGTGCAAGAGTCCCCTGCGGTCCTTCACATAAATTGTTTTTTTCTTTTGGAAATTGGTGAGGAGACCGGGGCGGGATTCTCCGCTATCCGGCGGGGCGGGCCGTACCGGTGCCGAGGAGTGCCGTGAACCACTCCGGGGTCAGGCCGCCCGGAAGGTGCGGAATCCTCCGCACCTTCAGGGGCTAGACCGGCGCTGGCGGAGTTGGCGCTGTGCCAGCCGGCGCTGAAGGGCCTCCGCCGGCCGGCGCAAGTTGGCGCTTGCGCGGGAGTACCAGCGTGTACTGGCGTCATCCCATCACAGGCGCAAGGGGGTTCTTCTCCGCACTGGCCATGGTGGACCGTTACAGCAGCCCACACAGAGGGAATGAGCGCCCCAATGGCACAGGCCAGCCTGCGGATTGGTAGGCCCCGATCGTGGGCCAGGCCACCGTTGTGGCCTCCCCTCCCCCCCCCCCCCCTCACCCCCGCGGCCAGATCTCCCCCAAGGACTCCGCAGGCCGCCCACAGAGCCAGGTCCCGCTGGTACGGACCTGGTGTAATATATGCCGACGGGACTGGCCGAAAACGGGCATCCACTCAGCCCATCGCGGGGCGGAGAATCACCGGGGATACCCCTGCCAATGGCCCACGCCGAAAAACGGGTGCCGGAGAATCCGGCAGCCGGCATCGGGGTGGCAGGGCGGGATTCAAGCCACCCCCCAGGTGTTAGTACTGCTGTTTGGGGGGCTTTACACTAAATCATCAGGGTGTGGTAACTAGAAGAGAGTGTCAAAGAGGAATACCAGGGTGCACAAAATCCTGGGAGAGACAGATATCACCTTTATGGAGAATATTAAATTAGGAGGTGGAGTCAGAGTAAGGGGAAAATAAATTAAGTCCAATTCAGGTTTACTGTACCTGTATGTGGATGCACAGAGAATGGTTAATTAGTTTGGGGAGTTACAGGCACAGATTGCCATGTGGAATTCTGATGTTGTGGCAATAACAGAGACCTATCTCAAGGAAGGGCAGGATTGATTGTTAAATATTCCTGGGTACAAGTGTGGTAAACCACTGTTGCACTAGGTGATGTATGGTAGGACCTGTACTACAAGTACGTTGGTAGTCCCTGCTTGTTGGCTCCACACAGTAGGCGGAGTACAAATATGTGTGTCCCCCATGCTGCAGCCATTTCGCCAACTGCTGTGGGAGGCCACACATCTTCGAGCAATAAAGCCTCAGTTGTACCCAACTCAAGTCTTTGTGCAATTGATCGTGCATCAATTTATTGCTCTAAGATTTTCAAAAGATGGACCTCCGTATCAAACCGGATCTCCTGCAGCTGGATCCGCATTCAAGCGACGCCAAAAAGGACTTTCAACACTGGCTAGCTTGCTTCGAGGCGTACATCAACTCGGCGCCCAGCCCTGTCTCGGAGGCTCAGAAGATACAGATCCTGTACTCAAGGTTGAGCTCCAGCGTCTTTCCGCTAATCCAGGACGCACCGAACTACGCCAAAGCCATGACGCTTCTCAAAGAGAATTGCGCTCAGAAGACGAACACGCTCTTCGCCAGGCACGTACTCGCCACTCGCTCTCAACTCCTTGGTGAGTCCATAGATGACTTCTGGCGGGCCCTAATCCAACCCGTCCGAGACTGTGACTGTCAGGTTGTTACGGCCACTGAACATTCAAACCTCCTTATGCGGGACGCTTTTGTTACAGGGATTGGGTCGGACCTCATACGCCAGCAACTGTTAGAAGGGGCCACGCTCGACCTTGCAGAGACAAAGAAGCTAGTGCTCTCTATGACGGTCGCCTCGCGCAATGTTCAGGCCTACACCCCCAGCTGCGCGGCCCACCCCTCCTACGCATCGTGGACCCCACAGACGGCCGCCCCAGTGGGGGCTTAAACCAGCCAATACGCCTGCGCCACGCGCCAGCCAGCGAACCCCGGGGGTCCCCGATGTTACTTTTGCGGGCAGCAGAAACACCCCTGCCAACGCTGCCTGGCCCGCGCTGCCCTTTGTAAGGCTTGCGGCAAGAAGGGGCACTTTGCCACAGTGTGCCAGACCAGCGCAGTCGCCGCTATCGCCCCCACCCCCCTCGTTTACGGACAATGGGCGCCACCATCTTCACCTCCCTGGACCATGCACGGCCAGTGGGCACCGCCATCCTGTCCCCCTCAGACCACATGCGGCCATTGGGCGCACCATTTTCTCCCCCTCAGACCAAGTGCGGCCAGTGGGCGTCGCCATCTTCCCCTCCGAGCAACACGTGCGGCCCATGGGTTCCGCCATCTTATTCAATCTCTGCCACGTGCGGCCCATGGGCGCCGCCATTTTGTTCTCCTAAAGATCTTCAGGCGCCACCATCTTGTCTCCCCCACGGCACATGGGCACCGCCAGCATTCCACGACCTGTACCCCCCGGGCTCTCCATCATCCAACACCAGCGACGACCGACCACGACTCGCCTCAGTGGCCATCGAACAGTCTCGTCCGCACAACCTCGCCACCGCATCGACCTGCATTAAAATCATCGGACACGTGACCTCCTGCCTGCTGGATTCCGGGAGCACCGAAAGCTTCATCCACCCAGATACGGTCAGGCGCTGCTCCCTCGTGGTACACCCTGCCAACCAAAAAATCCCCCTGGCCTCCAGATCCCATTCTGTGGTAATCCAGGTGTACTGTATGGTCACACTCACGGTCCAGTGCGTAGAATTCAGCAGCTTCTACGTCCACCCTAACATCTGCGCTGCCCTACTACTCGGCCTGGACTTCAAGTGCAACCTCCAGAGCCTAACCCTGAAATTCGGCGGGCCCCTACCACCCCTCACTGTGTGCGGCCTCGTGACCCTAAAGGTCGGTCCGCCTTCCCTCTTCACAAATCTAACCTCAGATTGCAACCCGACGCCACCAGGAGCAGACAGTACATCTTCCAGCGCACAGGTAGACCGACTCCGGACCCTGCACGACAGCATTTTTCACCCGGGAGTCACGCGGTTGTACCATTTCATAAAGGCATGCAATCTGCCCTACTCTGTCGAGGAAGTACGGACAATCACCAGGGACTGCCAGGTCTGTGCGGAGTGCAAGCCGCACTTCTACCAGCCGGACTGTGCACGCCTGGTGAAGGCCTCCCGCCCCTTTGAGCGCCTCAGCGTGGATTTCAAAGGGCCCCTCCCCTCCACATATTTTCTCAGAGTGGTCGATGAGTACTCCAGATTCCCCTTCGCCATCCCATGCCCCGATATGACATCTGCCGCCGTCATCAAAGCCCTAAACACAATCTTTGCTCTGTTCGGTTTCCCCGCCTACATCCACAGTGACAGGGCATCCTCCTTCATGAGTGATGAGATGTGTCAGTTCCTGCTCAGCAGGGGTATCACCTCCAGCAGACCGACAAGCTACAATCGCCGGGGAAATGGAGAGGTAGAGAAGGAGAATGGGACGGTATGGAGGGCCGCCCAACTGGCCCTACGGTCCAGGAACCTCCCGGCCTCCCTCTGGCAGGAGGTCCTCCCTGATGCACTACACTCCATTCGGTCACTACTGTGCACCGCCACTAACAACACACCAAATGAACGTCTCTTTGCCTCCCCAAGAAGTCCACATCCGGGGTGTCGCTCCCGACTTGGCTCGCAGCTCCAGGACCCGTCCTGCTCCGCAGGCATTTCCGACTCCACAAGGTGGACCCGTTGGTGGAGAGGGTGCAGTTGATCCATGCGAACCCCCAGTATGCCTCCGTGGCGTACCCCAACGGCCGCCAAGATACTGTCTCCCTCAGGGACCTGGCACCAGCAGGTTTCCCACACACACACCCCTCCGGCCCGGCGCACCCTCCCCTCCCATGGCGCTCCCAGCAGCAACCCCCCCCGGTCCATCTGCCCTCCCCCTGTCCACGCCCAAGGATGAAGAGGATTTCAGCACACTCCCGGAGGCTCCGGACATCAGACCAGCATCGGCATCGCCGCCACCACTACGTCGCTCCCAGCGGCACATCAAGGCCCCGGACCGGTTAAACCTCTAACTGGTCCACTGGACTTCAAAAGACATTTTTTTTTCTCTCTCTATCAAATATTGTAAATGTAATGTAAAAAGAAAACCATTTGTTTTATATAGTTCTCCACTACCCCCGCCAGACTCAATTTTAACAGGGGGTGAATGTGGTAAACCACTGTTGCACCTCTATTAGGTGATGTATGGTAGGACCTGTACTGCAGGTCCCTGCCTGCTGGCTCCGCCCCGTAGGCGGAGTATAAATATGTGTCCCCCCCCATGCTGTAGCCATTTCGCCAGCTGCTGTGGGAGGCCACACATCTTAGAGCAATAAAGCCTCAGTTGGACCCAACTCAAGTCTTTGTGCAATTGATCGTGCATCAACAAGCTGTTCAGAAAAGATAGGGAAGGAAGAAAAAGAGGAGGGGTAGTGGTATTGCTTAAAGAGAGCATTGCAGCACTGGAGAAAGGGATGTCCCAGAGGGTTCAAGGATAGAATCTATTTAGCTGGAGCTGAGGAACAAAAAGTGTGCAATCACACTGCTCGGTGTAATCAATAGACCAGCAACTAGTGAGAAGGATGTAGAGGAACAAATCTGCAGGGTAATTAGAGAGAGGTGCAAACATTATCGAGTCGTTATAATGGGACATTCATTACCCAAATGTAGTCTGGGACAGTGGCAGCGCAAAGGACGGCAAGGAGCAAGTCTTCCTAGATTGTGTTCAGGAGAATCTTCGACAGCAGTATGTGTCCAGTCCAGCAAAACAAATGCACTGTTGGTCCAGGTTCTTAGAAATCAGGTGAGTCAAGTAGATCAAGTATCAATGATGGCAAATTTAACAGCCACTGATCATTTTTATCATAAGGTTTATGATGATGATAGAAAAGGACAATGGACAATCCAGAGTAATAATTAACTGGGGGAGAGCCAACTTCAATGGGGCAAGAATGGAGCTGAGCCAGGTAGGCTGGAACCAAAGGTTGGCGGGAGAAGCTGTAGCTGACCAATGGGCGACCTTTAAAGAAGAAACAGTTTGGGCATAGTCAAGGTATATTCCCTCAAAAGGGAAAGGTAGGGCAAACAAACCCAAATTTTCCTGGATGTGAAAGGAGATAGAAATTAAGATAAATAAGAAAAAGTGTGCTTATGACAGGCGTCAGGTAGAAAATATAATTGAGAACCAAAAGGAATATAGCAGGTTCAGAGGGAAGGTGAAAAAGCACATTGGAGAAGCAAAGAGGGATGATGTGAAAAGACGGACAGCCAACATAATGGGAAATCCTCAAGTATTCTAGAGGCACTTAAATAGTGAAAGAGTATTAAAAGGGGGAGTAGAGCTGATTCGGGACCTAAAATTTGCACAAGGAGACAGGGGGCATGGCTGAGGTGTTAAATGAATACTTTGCATCTTTCTTTACCAACGAGGTAGAGACTACCCATGCCATGATGACAGAGGAGGAAACCCTGTCACTAGAAAGGTTTGGAATTGATAAGGAGGAAATGTTGAATAAACCGCTGGTACTTAAAGTTAAAAAGGCACTGGAATGAGATGAGATGCATCCAAAGATATTGAAGGAACTGAGAGCGGAAATTGCAAGGGAGCTGGCGGTAATCTTTTTGTCTTTCCTAGACTCAGGAGAGATGCCAAAGGACTGGAGAATTGCAAACATGCGCCCAGGTTCAAAAAAGGTTGTAAGCATAATTGAAGTTGGCAGGACAGGTGGAGAGAGCTATTAATAAAGAATACAGTATCCTGGGCTTTATTACTAGGGACAAGGAGGTTATGTTGAAGTTATACAAGGCAACAGTTAGACCTCAGCTGGAGTACTATTCTGAACACCAAATGATAGAAAAGATGTGAATGCATTGGAGAGAGTGCAGAGAGATTTTCAAGAATGGTTCCAGGGATGAGCAACATCGATAGACTGGAGAAGTTGGGACTGTTTCCCTTGCAGTGAACAAGGCTAAGAGGTGTACAAAATTATGAGGGGGCTGGACAGAGTAGATAGGGAGAATCTGTTCCCACTTGTAAAAGGATCAAGAGGGGCAGCACGGTGGCACTAAGGTTAGCACTGCTACCTCACAGCACCAGGGACCCGGGTTCAATTCCGGCCTTGGGTAGCTGTCTGTGTGGAGTCTGCACATTCTCCCTGTGTCTGCATGGGTTTCCTCCGGGTGCTTTGGTTTCCTCCCACAGTCCAAAGATGTGCAGGTTCGGTGGATTGGCCATGATGAATTGCCCCTTAGTGTCCAGGTATGTACAGGTTAGGTGGGTTATGGGGATAAGCAGGGGAATGGGCTGAGGCAAGGTGCTCTTTCATAGGGTCCTGATTGGCCGAATGGCCTCCTTCTGCACTGGAGAGATTCTATTAGAACGAGAGGACATAGATTTAAAGTGATTTGCCAAGAAGGAAATGTGATGTGAGAAATAAATGTATGGAATGCGCAGCCTGGAAGTGTGGAGGAGGCAGGTGTGGCATTCAAGAGGGCTTTAGATGATAATTTGCATCAGAACAAGTGGAAAGGTACGGGGAAAAGGCACTGACGCACGATGCTCATTTGGAGAGAGAGTACCGGCACAATTGGCCGAAAGGACTCCTTCTGCACTGTAACAATTCTGTGATTCTGGAATATATCAACAAAATAAACACAAAATGGGGTGATAATGAGACAAAGGCAGAGGGAACTCACAGGAAAATGTGTGGCAGCAGAACAGTATCCTGAGAAAGAACTAATGACAAATCCAGTAAGGAACACATAAACGCATAAATATACATCAAATAAGCAATTTACACTTCTGCATATTTATCACATTTTCAGTATGAGCCTTTTCAATTTTGCAGTGTGGAGGAGAATTTTTCAACTTTGATAGTTTATATTTCAAATAAATAATTATTTTTTAAGTTATGACACCTCTTCCACACAGCAACATGCAACTGGTTCTTAAGTTCAACACAGAAACACATTATCTCTACAAACTGAGGCTTCAGTTTACCCAGCTCAAAACATATATGTCACTGACAGCATTGGGAAAAGAATAAAAAAGATCTTTGTAATTTTGAAATCATACAGCTGAATATTCATTTTTATCCTGTAGTTGTATAAATAGGCTTGATAAACTCACTGTACCAAACTGTTTTTTAATTCTTTCATGGCATGTGGGTATTTCTGGCCAGGTTGGCATTAATAACCCTTGAAAAGGTGGTGATGAGTCACCTTCTTGATTTACTGCAGTCCACTTATCACAGATACCTGCACATATACATTCCAAAGGACAGAAATCAATTATTTATGAACGGTGAAGTGGCTTTTCAAATGTACACCTCCTCAATTTCTCAGAGGAAAAGGAAACAACTGGTCAAAGGTTTAGAAAAGAAGGATTCTTCTCACTGTTGCCAAATGTCTCTTCAGCTGAAACTGTGTAACCAGAACTTCAAAAAGTGCTTTCCACTTCAACCGAACTGTGCGTGAATACCTTCCTTTAATGAGATATGCATCCAACCTTAGACAGTCACCATGCTCCAGTGCTCTCACTGAAATTTGTCTGAATCTGGAGATACAGGCAAAAGATGGGAGCTCATCTTCTAACTTACGGTAGCACAGTGGTTAGCACTGTGGCTTCACAGCTCCAGGATCCCAGGTTCGATTCCCGGCTTGGGTCACTGTCTATGCGGGAGTCTGCACGTTCTCCCACTGTCTGCGTGGGTTTCCTCCGGGTGCTCCGGTTTCCTCCCACAGTCCAAAGACGTGCAGGTTCGGTGGATTGGCCATGCTAAATTGCCGTGAGTGTCCAAAAAGGTTAGGTGGGGTTGCTGGGTTACGGGGATGGGGTGGAGGTGTGGCCTTAAGTTGGGTGCTCTTTCCAAGGGCCATTGTAGACTCGTTGGGCCGAACGGCCTACTTCTGCACTGTAAATTCCATGATTCTATGATTTGGGTGGGAGACGGAAAACCAGCCCACAACTTCGTGACATTGCAGTATCTATGCATTGGATTTTAACATTAATTTGACATTAACATTAATAACATTAATCAATCTGAATCCCAAGGATTTAATCTTTCTCTCAGGGCAGAATTTAAAATCGTATCAAAGTGGGCACCAGTTTATCTATTTATTACAGTCTAGCAAGCCTGTGTTTCAATTGTTTCTTTGTGGAAGCACTCTCTGTGCTCATGTTTAAAATCAATCAGCCTCGCTTCATTCCGATTTGGCCCATGTTGCTTTTGTGCAAAGTGGTGAGCCAAAACAGACTTACATCTGTTACTTCCACATTCATTCCTCTTGGTCTTTTGGCTGATCTTATCTGACCCACATAACCTTCATGGGGATTACATTAAAATGTATCTAATAAATAATATGGTAATCATCTTGTTGGAGTTGGAATCCTCTTGTGAATAAGACTTGCCTCAGAGTGACTTTGGGGGCACGTTCTGTGTAAACCAGGCACAACAAAACCATGAACACGTTTCAAAAGGAACATTGACAACATCAGCACATCTACCATTCTGAGAAAATCATTTTCCAGTATAGTTTCTATAAACTTAAATTTTGATGCTCATTCATATTGACATTAAATTTATTAGCACAATATTAGCCACCTGACTAATGCTGGCTCTTTGGGTTCTTGTAAGAACAGCTGGCAAATTATTTTATCTGTGTGTTCCAATCATCCAACCGTTCAGACTGTTTATAAATGATTTGGATGGCAGCACTTCCTGCATATTTACTGACAATATCAAGTTGTGTGACCAGGTGACAAATACGAAGGAGCAAAACAGTTTTCACAGAGATCTGGACTATAATTAAGCAGATGTGCTCAAGAATGGCAGATGGATTTGAATGTAGATAAACCTCAGTTGATGCTTATTGCAATAAAAACGCTGATATATACATGCATCGTGGATTGATTTATTCATTAGAGATGCAAAATTAGTTTGTTGTGATTATTTTTGCAAACTGAAACTTTCTCAATTGCATTGCAAAGATGTTACCAGCATAACAATGCATACATAGGGATGCACTTCAAGGTAGTCAATTATAAATCAAAATAAATTGTCATAGAAAATCCTTGGTAAAGTCCCATTTGCAATTTCATAGAATGAAAGAATTTACAGTGCAGAAGGAGGCCATTCGGCCCATCGAGTCTGCCCATCCATGGAAAGAGCGCCCTACTTAAGCCCACACCTCCACCTTATCCCCGTAACAGAGTAACACCTCACCTTTTTGGACACACAGGACAATTTATCATGGCCAATCCACCTAACTTCCACATCTTTGGACTTGTGGGAAGAAGCCGGAGCACCTGGAGGAAACCCACGCAGTCACGGGGAGAATGTGCAGACTCCGCACAGACAGTGACCCAAGCCGGGAATCGTACCTGGGGCCCTGGAGCTGTGAAGCAACAGTGCTAACCACTGTGCTACCATACCACAATATCCGTCAAATGAACATCGGGTCATTGGAGAGAATTTAGAGAAGTGCGACAAGGATATTACAGGGATATAGAAATCTAGGGCAGGATTTAGTGGCCACCCTGCCGTGCATTCTTTTTGGTGATGGAGGTGGCCTGCCAGTGGGATCCACCGGTCCCGCTAATGTTAACGGGATTTCCCGTTGACTGCACCCTTCGTTGCCAGGAAACCTATGCGCTGGCGTGGGGCCAGAATTTCCCGTCAGCGTGAACAGCCGGTAAATCCAGACCCTTATTTATGAATATTCTGAAAGCCACTAGTTTCTCTTCATACATTTGATTAGAGTTGATATCACTGGAGAAAAGTGTAACAAATGAGCCTGATGTACAGACTTTGCAATTTGTATTGCATCTGAGAATTCAAACGTTGGCGGTGAAAGTCCTGTTTATACTAAATCTAATGGGAAATGAAAGAGTCATGGATTAAGAAGTCGCAGAGGCTGAAAAGTCATGGTGTTTCTGCTGTTGTCCTGCTACAGCTCTAGCTGGCATGAATTTAAAATGTCAGAAATTCAACTGGGACCTGGATATATGCCATACTGGTTTTATATTAAGAATTCTACAGGAGCATGTAGTGGAGGGGAAATTGCACCAAACAAACCCAGTACCTAAGGAAGGAAGAGGTGGGCCCAAATGTAGGGCATGGCCAAGGGCAAGATTTACCAGGCCAGGAAATTCCACGTGCCCCGAGCTCTCAGTTAGCAAGCCAATCATGGGCAGCCAGCACACTGAGTGAGATGGCTCGGTGGCACAGTGGTTAGCACTGCTGCCTCACAGCGCCAGGGATCTGGATACAATTCCGGCCTTGCATCATTTTCTGTGTGGAGTTTGCACTTTCTCCCTGTGCCTGCGTGGGTTTCCTCTAGCTGCTCCGGATTCCTATCACAGTCCAAAGATGTGCAGGTTAGATGGATCGGACTTGATACAATTGCCACTTAGTGTCCAGGGATGTATAGGTTAGGTGGGGTTACGGGGATAGGTGGGCGAGTGGGTATGGGAAGGGTGCTCTATTGGAGGGTCGGTGCAGACTCGATGGGCAGCCTCCTTCTGCACTACATGATTCTTTGGTTCTATATGTACTGCTTGCTTCAGTGAGGCCAAACTGGAGTCACACAAACATACAAATTAGGAGCAAGAGTAAATCAATTGGCCCCTTGAGCCTGCTCCACCATTCAATAAGGTCATGGCTGATCCGATGGTAACTTCAATCCCATATTCCTACCTATCACCTTTTCGATAACCTTTCACCCCTTGTTGCACAAGAATCTATCTAGCTCTGGGGCAGCACGAGTCTGCATACTCCAGCCATTGGGATTCTCTTATCCCGCTGGCAGCGCACCCCCGCCCAAAAGTTTTCCGGTAGTTTGGGATGGCTTCAATAGGAAATCATATTAACGGGGAGCGGGAAGATTGAAACCCACTCCCAGCAACTGCCGCGCTGTCGAGAAGCACATGGCTGGGCTACCGGAGAATCCAGACCCATATAACTACAAGGCGACAAGGAGAGGACCAGATACCACAAGTCCAAGGAAATCTCACACCTCGGACCTTAAACCGAAAATCCAGGATCTCCTACAGAAAATTCAGAAAAGAGCAAAGATTAAGGAACACAGATGAGAGGTACCAAACTCCATCCACTGGGTCCAAGGTTTAAAGGAGGAACAGGCCATCGGATCATCAAGCAATGACACATCCCCTCGGTGGACACCAAAATAACCATTAAACGCAAGGTGAAGAATGATATCATCAGACCCCATCGCAGAGGAGAGCGAGCTGTCATCGCAGCCCCTGGGAGGGAGGGCCATCCCGCCCCCCCTCAGCACCAGGGAACCCACCCTGCTATCCACAACCGCTCAGGAAAAACGTGGAGGGCTACCATAAGACCAACTATCAAATAAGCCCGTTCATTTAATCATCGCACTGAGACCTGCCATCTTAGCTTCACCACAAATAGCTCGAGAGAAAATCAAGCACAAAGTGAGGGACAAAGTGGAAGACACACCTCCGAGGTCTCTAAGAAGGAAGACAAAAGGATAAAGAGAAAGAGCAAGAACTGTCAGAACTAACTGCTTGTATAACACAATTACCCCAGCTACCGCCCAAGGTATTCCAAAATGGACGAGAGTCTCCCAACTAAACCACAGGGGGACCTTACTCCTACCCCATGGGGAAAAAAAGGATAACTTTTCGATACAAAGTTCGGTCTGTCCCAGAGTTATTGCTCACCGAGGTGTCTGAGCCAGCCACAACAGGCACCCGCTAAGGATGCCCTGAAAAAGAGCACCCCCATTCTTTAGCGACAACATGATAACAACCATGGCATCAGGCCTGGCCTAGCCCAGCACCATCAAAAAAGGAAACTCAGGAGAACTGCGGTGGCTCGAGGCAATCCGAGGGAGACTTCCCATTTAATGGAATAGGGTTTATTGGTAACAAGTAAAAGTAAAGCAGACCCAAACACAGAGGGCAGGATTCTCCCATACCCGGCGGGGCGGGGGGTCCCGGCGGAACGGAATGGCATGAACCACGCCGGTGTCGGACCGCCCCAAATGTGCGGAATCCTCTGCACCTTCAGGGGCTAGGCCGGCGGCGGAGTGGTTTGCGCCCTGCCAGCCGGCGTGGAAGGCCTTTGGAGCCACGCCAGCCGGGGCCGAAGGGACGCCGCCGGCCGGCGCGGGTCCGCGCATGCGCAGGGGGGAGGTATCGCGGAGGCTGACACGGCCGGCGCGTAGGAAAAGAGTGCCCCCACGGCACAGGCCCGCCCGCAGATCAGTGGGCCTCGATCGCGAGCCAGGCCACCGTGGGGGCACCCCCCGGGGCCAGATCGCCTCGCGCCCCCCTGCCCAGGACCCCGAAGCCCGCCCGTGCCGCCAGTCCCACTGGTAAGGGACCAACTCTAATTTACGCCGGCGGGACTGACAAAGAACCAGCAGGACTTTGGCCCATCACGGGCTAGAGAATCGCAGGGGCCGCCAAACGGCGTGGCGCGATTCCCGCCCCCGCGAATCTCCGGTGCCGGAGAATTCGGTGGCCGACGGGGACGGGATTCACGCCGCCCCCCCTGGCGATTCTCCGACCCAGCGGGGGGGTCGGAGAATCCCACCCAGAGTCATTAAACAGGTCTTCACTCTCTGACTCCAGGGTCCACTCTTCCCGGGGCATCGCTCCCAGGGCCCTGCACTTGTTCAGCAAAGGTCGTGGTTCGCGCATTTCCAAGTGATAGGTTCCGGGCCAATTACATGGACCATGAAGGCTTGCCCCATAAAGAGGCCGCGCTACCAGATCCCTTCCCACTTAAAGCTCTCAATAACATATTTACAGAACAGGTTTTGTACAGTACCTAGATACATAAAAAGGCGGAGAAACACAAGGGGAGAGATTCCACAATAATGCATCACAATGTCAATCTGTCAGAGGATTTTCTGGGTTGCATAGACCGTCTTAGTCCCCCAGCTGGCTCCCCCAACTCTGAGGTAGCAACATTTGTCAGCCGTGGAACATTGTTTCTGAGATTTGAACACTAATGCTCCCTCCTGGGTCAAAGACACATAGAAAATAGAAGCATGAGGAGGCCATTTGGCCCTTCGAGCCTGCTCCCCCATTCATTATGATCATGGATCATCAAATTCAATACTCCGATCCCACCTTCCCCCCCATATCCCTTGATCCCTTTAGCTCCAAGAGTTTAGGGCGGCGTAAAACATAGAACATAGAAAAATACAGCACAGAACAGGCCCTTTGGCCCACGATGTTGTGCCGAACGTTTGTCCTAGATTAAGAACAAATTAATCCACACCCCATCATTCAACCTTAATCCATGTACCTAATCCATGCATGGTAGCACAGTGGTTAGCACTGTTGCTTCACAGCACCAGGGACCCAGGTTCATTTCCCTACTTGGATCACTGCCTGTGCAGAGTCTGCACGTTCTCCCTGGGTGTCTGTGTGTGTTTCCTCCGGTTCTCCGGTTTCCTCCCACAAGTCCTGAAAGACATGCTGGTTAGGTGAATTGGGCATTCTGAATTCTCCTTCTGTGTACCAGAACAGGTGCCTGAATGTGGTGACTAGGGGCTTCTCACAGTAACTTCATTGCAGTGTTAATATAAGTCTACTTGATTGGAAAAAATGAATTGAGAACTCTAAATTTATAAAACAAAACTAGGCTGTGATTGACAGCTTGCACACACAGCCAGCTATGTTTAACAGCTCTTGGACCATATCAAAGACAATTAAGTGTTTTCTGCAGAAAAAAAGGAAGCGAGAGCATTGCAGATCAAAGACCTGAGGGGGTTTAAACACTGTTGATGTGGCTTTTTGTTTCTCGGATGTTCCATGTGCTGCTTCCTCTGCCTGAGACAGCAGGTGTATTGCACTGGTGAGTTTTAAAGCTATTATTTTTTTACTGTCTCTGTCTGAACTGCTCTCTAGATTCCAGGCAGGGGTCTCTGTCTCTTATGGGGTGTTTTCTGATGGTAGTCTTGCGTGTTCCCACTGGCGCAGGGCGCAAATTTCGATGCCGCCACCAGTGGGGGACTGGAGCAGCAGAACGGGATCGGAGCCAGGCCGAGTGCGGGTCTGAACACATATCTGGCAGCCACTGTGTGTTCTCCCAGATCTGGGCCTCCAAGGCAGCCATCACGCTTGCTGTGAAGTTAGCCAAGTTATTGCATGCCAGAGCTATGACAACAGACAAAACGTGGATGGCCTCCTCCAGCCTCCGGCCCAGTCTGCACGTGATCTCTGGCACTTCTGCCTGATGTAACCTACATCTCCATCTCCAACATTCCTTCTATGGCTGAGTCCAGAGGCTCATCACCTACATAGGGCTCAGCAAGGGCTTGGTATCCTGCAGTCCTCTGAGTATTGGAGGCCTCAGTTGTCACTCCCTCGGTCAGTTGTGGATCCATGTCTGATATGCTCACTAGACGCCACAGTCCACCTCCTCGCTATCCCACACTACTCCCCCCCCCCCCGGCCCAGGCAGAAGGCCCCCAGCCAGCGGCACAACTGTCGGCAAACCGTGGCGATGTTGGACACTTTCCATACTCCCTCCTCTCTCCCTCATCAGCCACGTTGCCTGTTTCATGATTTCTAAAAGCAGAAGTGAACCTTGCCATCGGGAATTCGGCCCATCGGAGGCAGAGAATCGCAGAGGCCCTGGAGAGTACCGGGTCAGGCCCGCTAATGATGTCTTTTGGAACGTATTGACACTGTCATTGAGGCGACAGAGAATTGCGATTTGGCATGAAATAGGCATGCCGTGATTTCAGCGTCGGAAACGATTCTCTGCCCAATCACGTTTCGCAATTCTGGCGTCGTTCAACGGGGAATCCTGGCCATAGTCTCCCAAACGGAGAATCCACCCTAATGTTTCATCTTGTCGGTGCATCTGACAAATAAAGACTGGGGCAACCTCATTGGTGAGCGGGTCCTATCTCACCATCAGCACAGGGAAGGTCCCACTCCTCCCCAATTATTTTTGTTTTGCAAATTGTTGAGCACACTCGTATCCGGAAGGTTTCTGCCAGTCTCAGCCTGCTCCTTCGTGCATGTGCTTGTCCTCTAAACAGCGAGAAGGATTGATTGTCATCCCAATGGGTGCATGAGCAGTTTAGGAGCATGCATGTCTAAGCCAGCTCCTGAGCTCCCCCCAGTAAGTGATTAACAAGCAGGGTGGTCCTATAAATAGTAGAACACTCTCATGGACCAGGGTTTAGAGAACACCAAAGCATATCATGGAGTTCACCTCACCCACAACTTTTAATAGATTTTGGTTAGGGGGAGCACAAGGGCCCACAGGTGTGATGCAACAGAGATCTATCAAAAAGTATTTTTAAACAAAAACAATGTTTATTCTATGAATACAGTTAACATTTTATAAACACACAGTAAATATCTGATCAACTACCAACACTGATAGCCCCCCCCCAAAGATACAGTACTCTATAAGTAACCCTTAGTAACTTTCTGAACAACATCCATAAGCCAAAACACTTTTTAATAAAGACAATAGGTTTGCATTCTGCATGCAATACACATCTGCTTGGTTTGAATGCAGCTCTCCAACTGAAAGCAAAACTAAAACACAGAGCCAAAAAGAGCTTGCAGCTCCACCCACGCCATGACGTCACTGCAGCCATTTGATAAAGCAGACTTTTCTTAAAGGGACATTCACATGACAACATTGAATTCATGAAGTGGCTGCCACACATTCAATGCACAAGTTACATCTGCTACTCAGTACGACAGCCCTAATCTTGATGTGACATCCTGTCTGAATGGCATTGTGAATTGAGTAGAATTTACCCTGGTGGAGTGCAGCAGATCATTTGTCCCTTTTCTACAATGCTGGATTGTTCTCTTCTGGGACACATGGGAAGTAACCTGCGCTGTTCCCTCCATCCAGGCTGCAGTGGTCTGACAGGAGGGCCTCCTGCTGCCATCTCTGGCCAACAGAACCTCCCGCCTTCCCAGGATGGCATAGAGTAGAACTTTGCAGGAAGGCATCATTGAATCATGGGAAGAGCATGTTATCCGCTCTGGGGCATCAGGAGAGATCCATAATCTGGAGTTCCTGGCTTTCAATGAGTGAATAGCTATCCAGCTGCCCTGTAAATATGGGGCCAGGACCTTGCATCATATGAGGCAAGGGCAGGGACGGCAACTTACTGTCTGCCATGGAGCAAGATTTGCCAGGCTCCTTGTGCATGCCAATGTAATAAGCTGAACAGTGCCAGATCACATGTGGCCAGTTATCCTGCCCCCAACCGAAAGTCACCCTAATTTCTGTTCCTGTCACCCAAACTATACTTCAGAACAGAAAATATCACCCACAGTTCCAAGTCAGGATGGTGTGTGACCTGGAGAGGAACTTGCATGTGATGCATTCCAGTGTGTTTCCTGTTTTCGATCTTCTAGCTCACAAGTTTGGAAGATTCTAGCGAAGGAGAATGGGTGAGTTGCTGCGGTGCATCTTATAGATATTTCACACTGCTGCCACAGTGCACCAGTCCTGATGGGAGCAAATGCTTGAACTGGATGATGGGGTGGCAAACAAGCGAGTTGTTTTGTCCTTGATGTTATCGAGTTGCTTGAGTCACAGTCATAGAGTAATACAGCACAGAAAAAGCCCTTCAACCTTTCAAGTCTACATCGGTCAAAACACAACCACCTAAATATTCTGATTCAATTTACACCAGTTGGCCCATAGCCTTGGATACCCATAGGTTGAAAATGCACATCAAAATACATTTTTTTTGTTTTATAAATTTAGAGTACCCAATTCATTTTATCCAATAAAGGGGCAATTTAGCGTGGCCAATCCACCTAGCCTGCACATCTTTAGGTTGTGGGGGCGAAACCCAAGCAAACATGGGGAGAATATGCAAACTTCACACGGGCAGTGACCCTGAGCTGGGATCGAACCTGAGACCTTGGCGGCTTGTGGCAGCAGGGCTAACCCACTGCGCCACCGTGCTGCCTGAAATGCTTCTTAAATGTCATGAGGGTCTCTGCCTCCACTACCCTTTCAAGCAGTGAGTTCCAAACTTCCACCATCCTCTGGGTAAATATGTTTTTGCTCACATCCCCTCTATCCTGCCCCTTATCTTAAATCTATGCCCCCTAGTCACTTATCCCTCCACCATGGGAAAAACGTCTTCCTGTCTACTCTATCTATGCTCACCATAATGTTATACACCTCAATCACGTCCCCCCTCAGTCTCCTCTGTTTCAAGGGAAACAATCCAAGTCTATCCAATCCCTCTTCATTACTAAAACTCCCCAGCCCAGGCAACATTTGGTAAATTTCCTCTGCACCCTTTCCAGTGCGATTACATCCCTCCAATAGTGTGGATTCCAGAAATGCACACAATACTCTCGCTGTGGACTAACAAACGTTTTATACAGTTCCAGCATAATTTCCCTGCTCTTAAACTTTACATCTCAGTTAAAAAGGCAAGTATACCATATGCCTTCTTAACCACAGTATCCACCTACTCTGCTACCTTAAGGGACGGGTGTACGTGCACATCAAGGTCCCTCTGATCCTCGGTTCTTCCCAGGGTTTCTGCTATTTATCATGTATTCCCTTGGCTTTGTTTGTCTAGCCCAAGTTCATCACCTCACATTTATCCACTGATTGATTAACCCATCTGACCAGCCTGTTTATATCCTCCTGCAATCTAAGGTTATCCTTCTCAGTATTTACTACCCCACCAATTTTCATACATTCGCAAACTCAATGATGAACCCTCCTACATTCATATATAAATCATTTATTTAAACCAAGGGCCCCAACACTGATCTCTATGGGGCCCCACTGGACACAGGCTTACAGTCAGAAAAATAACCCTCAACATGAATGTATAGAAGCTACACTCATCCAGGTAAGCAGAGAGCATTCCATCACACTCCTGGGGCGACATTCTCCCCTACCCGGCGTGACAGAGGGTCCCGGAGTAGGGGAGTGGCGCCAACCACTCAGGGGTTGCGCCTCCCTAAAGGTGGGGAATTCTCCCCACCTTTGGGGGCCAGCCCCGCGCCGGAGCGGTTGCCACCAGAAGACCGGCGCAAAAAACCGGCGCCCCCGGCAGCGGGGCTGGCCGAAAGGCTTTCGCTGGTCCGCGCATGCGCCGGCAGTCGCTGACGTCACTGCCGGCGCATGCGCGATGTGGGGTTCTCTTCCGCTTCCGCCATGGCAGAGGCCGTGGCGGCCGCGGAGGAAAATAGTGCAGCCAGGGCACTGGCCCGGAGTCTGAGCGGGGGGCCCTGATTGCGGGCCAGGCCACCGTGGGGGCACCCCCCAGGATTCGATCGCCCCCCGCCCCCCCAGGACCCCGGGGGCCTGCTCGCGCCGCTGATCCCGCCGTTCCAGAGGTGATTTAAACCTCGGCGGCGGGAGAGGCCTCCCAGCGGCGGGACTTCGGCCCATCCGGGCCGGAGAATAATTAAGCCTCAATAAACAATCGCATCCCTCCAGCGCCAGCCATTCTCCGAGGCGGGCGGCGGGATTTGAAGTACACCGTTTTATGGCGGGTGGGAGAATTTTGAACATGACGGGAGCGGGATTATCGGCACCCCCGGGCGATTCTCCGACCCTGCGTGGGATTGGAGAATTTCGCCCCTGACTTGTGTCTTGTAGTTAGAATTTGGAGAGTTGGGAGGTGAGTTACTGCAGAATTCCTAGCCTCTGACTTGCTGTTGCAACCATAGTATTTATATGGCTACTCCAATTCAGTTTCTAATCAATATTAACCCCCACATGTTGATAATGGGGGATTCAGCAATGGTAATTTCATTGAACATCAAGGGGTGATGGTTAGATTCCATCTTGTTATATGATCATATTGCCTGGCACTCGTGTGGCCCACATGTTCCTTGAATATATAGGGCAGGATTCCCCGTGAATCGCCGAACCCAGCGGGAAAAATGGCGCGAATAACTCCGGCGTCGGACCCCCCGGGACGTCGCGAATTCTCCAAGCGGAAATGGGTTTGCAGCGTCGTGACGCCATTCGCGACAGCGTCACCCATCAAAGACGTGCACGGTGTCACTGCACAAAGGACTCCCCCCGCGCATCGCAGCACAAAAGACTGCCCCTCTTCCCGGAGACCCATCAAAATGGCCGCCCGACGCGCAGCGCCGAGGTTCCGGGAAATTGAGGCACTCCTGGACGCAGTGGAGCAGAGGAGGGAGGCCCTGTACCCCAGACACGGCCGCAGGGTCGCACCACGCCTCAGCCGGCGCCTATGGAGGGAGGTGGCAGAGGCCGTCAGTGCCGTGGCCGTGACAGCAAGGACAGGCGTCCAGTGTCACAAGAAGGTCAATGACCTTGTCAGGGCAGCCAGGGTGAGTACCCGGCCCCCCACCTCCGATGGGCGTCACAGCCCTTGGTGCAACTGACATGGCTGCACCCACCCATGCAGGCTGCATTGGCAGGATGGGTTGTGAACCTTTGCCCACATACACACAAGCTCTGGTCAGCATATGTATGTCTGCCCTTTATCCACCCGTACCCTCGGATGCTGACCACCCCCAAGGTGATCCAGGGTGGCCATGAGCCAGGGACGGACCTGGCCCATCAGGTATACGACGCCCCCAGGATCATCCAGGACGGTCACAAGCCAGAGACAGACCCAGGGAGCACCCGGGAGACAACGCCCCCATCCAGTGCGAGTGCGGTGATGCTGGCGGGACAGACACAGCAACGAGGGGGGCAGCCACAGGAACAGGTCCCCGTCGCAGCCAACCCAGGACACACCTACCCAGGACTCAACTACCCAGGGCACACCTACCCACAGGATACTGACGCACAGGACACTGACGCACAGGACACCGACGCACAGGACACTAACGCACAGGACACTGACGCACAGGACACCGACGCACAGGACACTGACGCACAGGACACCGACGCACAGGACACTGACGCCCAGGACACCGACGCACAGGACACCGACGCACAGGACACCGACGCACAGGACACTGACGCACAGGACACCGACGCCCAGGACACTGATGCCCAGGACACTGACGCACAGGACACTGACGCCCAGGACACTGATGCCCAGGACACTGACGCACAGGACACTGATGCCCAGGACACCGACGCACAGGACACTGATGCCCAGGACACTGACGCACAGGACACTGACGCCCAGGACACTGACGCACAGGACACTGACGCCCAGGACACTGACGCACAGGACACTGACGCCCAGGACACTGACGCCCAGGACACCGACGCACAAGACACCGACGCACAGGACACTGACGCACAGGACACTGACGCCCAGGACACTGACGCCCAGGACACCGACGCACAAGACACCGACGCACAGGACACTGAAGCACAGGACACTGACGCCCAGGACACTGACGCCCAGGACACTGACGCCCAGGACACTGACGCCCAGGACACTGACGCCCAGGACACTGACGCCCAGGACACCGACGCACAGGACACCGACGCACAGGACACCGACGCACAGGACACCGACGCCCAGGACACTGACGCACAGACACCGACGCACAGGACACCGACGCCCAGGACACTGACGCACAGGACACCGACGCACAGGACACTGACGCACAGGACACCGACGCCCAGTCTCAGCAGGCCATGGTCCAGTCTCAGCAGGCCATTGCCCAGTCTCAGCAGGCCATGGCCCAGTCTCAGCAGGCCATGGCCCAGTCTCAGCAGGCCATTGCCCAGTCTCAGCAGGCCATGGGCCATTCCCAGCAGGCAATGGTCCAGTCTCAGCAGGCCATCGCTAAGAGCATCAGCGCCATTGCCCAGGTGCTAGTCGACGTCGCCAAGGCACAGGCAAGGATGGGCAACTCCCTGAGCTCCATGGCTGAAAACTTGCTGATACCAGGGCTGGCCTCCAGGAATGGCAACGCCAGGTGTCAGGGGGCCGTCAGATGCTCGGTCCGTTTGCATCCTCGGGCACCCCGAGGGAGGTGGAGGTGCTGGGGCCCCTTCCGGGTCCCCCTGTTGGGGAGGTCCCGGAACACCGCGACACCTCGGCTTCCCCCCTCCCCCCAACTTACGTCCCAGGTGCATCTGGTGGGTAACGGGCATGTCAGGCTGGCAGCTCACTATCCCAGTCGCCCGAGCCGCAGCCTGGCCCATCTAGGCCTGGCCGCCCAGGAAATGGCCGCCACAGGGGTCCCTAGTCATAGGACAGGAATCACAGGAGTCCACCTCCAATTCTGCTGCTGTACCATCTGGGGAACCACCTCGACGTAGTCAAAGGGCCCGTAAGGCCTAAAAATTAGACCCTGAGTAAGTTGGCACAGGTGCAGGGCACAGATTAGTTATAGGGGCTAGGGCACGTGTATGAACTGTTTTTAAAATCACTTTCACACCTACAGAAGCTGCCTTTGTGCTCTGTCCGATGCGTGCGGGGGTGTGGTGTGAGGTGAGCGCCAGTGTGTGTGTGAGGGGTGATAGAATGTTGGCCTCAGGTGACTCTGCCCCCCCCCCTCCCCCCCGGGTCACCCTCGCCAGCCCCCAGGCAGACAACGGGACCGTGCGCTGCAGTGTCATGGCCGCATGCAGGGATGGTCCAGGTGGAGGGTGGTACTGTGGCCATGGGTCAGACATCGTCCAACGATGCAGAGCCAGGAGCTCATCGCAGAGCGGATTGTTTTCATCCTCCATGGCCTGTAATAGATATGATTCCCCCGGCGACCGTGTGAGCCCGGCCCGTTGTGCCGCAGGTGGATGTGCAATGGAGAGGTGGTGTGCATGTGGGTGGGGTGAGATGGTTGGTGTTGGGTGGGCGAGGTAAGGGTGGTTGATATTGGGTGGGTTGGGTCAGGGTGGTTGGTGGTGGGTGGGTGGGGTGAGGGTGGTAGGTCGGTACCATAGTGTGCAGTCTGTGCCATACTCGGCGATTCCCATGCCCCCCTAGTCCATGAACCAGGCGGCTATCAGTCTTTCCCATGCTCGCTGGCCCAGCCGGTAATGGTGGGCAGCCTCCCGTCCATGTCCAGCTCATCTGTCCTGAGCAATGCCCCCATCCTCCTCATCTGGGGAGGTCTGCGCCCCGTCTTGCTGCTCCTCCCCTTCCCCCTCCTCTGCCTGCAGCACATCGCCCCTCTGCTGGGCTATGTTGTGCAGGACGCAGCAGACCACAAGGATATGGCCGACTCTATCTGACGGGTACTGGAGGGCCCCTCCAGAGCGGTCCAGGCACCTGAAACGCATTTTTAGCAGCCCAAAGCACCTCTCCATCACACCCCTGGTCACTGCATGGGCATTATTGTAGCTGTTCTCCGTGTCAGTCTGTGGCCTCCGTCTCGGTGTCATCAGCCACGACCGCAACAGGTAACCCCTGTTGCCCAGCAACCAGCCGCGGGGGCGGGGGGGGGGGGGGGGGGGGGGGCGCACCTCTCGAACATGGTGGGGATGAAAGATTGCGCCAATACGAATGAATCATGTACACTGCCTGGGTGCCGGGCACAGATGTGCAGGATCATCATGTGGTGGTCACGGACCACCTGAATGTTCGTGGAATAGGTCCCCTTCCTAATCATGAACGCGGCCCTGTTATCCGCAGGTGGCCGCACAGCGACGTGAATCCCATCGCTCACCCCCTGGACCATGGGCATCCTGGCCACCGCAGCGAAGCCTGCTGCCCGGCAATCCTGGCTGGCCCTGTACACAGGGAACTGGATGTAGCGGTCCGCAATGGCATATTAGGGTGTCTGTCACTGCCCGGATGCTCCGGTGCACCGATGCCTGCGAGATGCCGGACAGGTCCCCACTCGGCGCCTGGAATGACCCCGTGGCATAAAGGTTCAGGGCCACCGTAACCTTGATGGCCATGGGGAGAGGGTATCCTCCCCCAGTGCCACGTGGTGCCAGATGTGCCATCAGGTAGCAGATATGGGCAACATTTTCCTGGCTCATCTGGTGTCTCCTCCTGCATGCCCGGTCTGTGAGGTCCTGGTACAATCAGTGGGGCTGGTACACACGGGGCCTAATCGGGCGTCTACGTTGCCGTGGCACCACCACCACCTCCTCCTCCTCCCCGTGCTCTTCCTCCTCCTCCTCGTCCTGTCAGGCAGGCAGCCCTCCAGCCTGGGCACCTGCCCATCTGCAGCACGCTCCTCTGCGGCAGCCTCCGCCGCCTCACTGGCACGCTCCTCTGCGGCAGCCTCCGCCGCCTCCCTGGCACGCTCCTCTGCGGCAGCCTCCGCCGCCTCACTGGCACACGCTCCTGCTCCCCGAGGGCAACATGTAGAAGTGCGGCTCCCGCCACGGTGGCCAACATCGCTGGGTAATCACCAAACATAACGACCTGCAGGGGGTGAGGGGGAAACGACGACATGTTATCATTGCCCATACCCCCCACTCCGCAGCCAGGTGCCATGGGCTGCATGGTCGCAACTGTTGGAAGCTGGCACCTGGCCATGCAGACACCTTCTCTTCCCCGGCGCACGCCCTCTCCTCCCCAGCACTCGCCTCCTCCTCCCCAGCACTCGAACCCCCCCCCACCCTCCCCGTTAAATAGGTGGTTTTATTTAGGAGTTCAGCCCATCCAGCCCGGAGAATTTGGGCGGCCCCGGGGCCTATTGCATCACCCCGGTCCTCGCCATTCTCCGAGGCGGGCGGCGCGATTCACGTCGACGGGATTTTTGGGGGGCCGGAGTATTCGGCAGCCGCCAGTTGCCATATTCTCCGGTGCCGGTTTTCGTGTGGGGGTAGGGTTCACGCCATGCTGGTCAGGGGCCGCTGGCACCCCCCCCTTCCCCCCCCCCTCCCGGCAATACTCTGGGCTACGATTTGCCGAGCGGCCATTGGTTTCTGGCTAGTCCCGCCGGCACGGATTAGGCACGGTGCCACATGGCAAGCCCTGGTAGGTAAGTCAGCTGGGGTGGTCCTTGGGGAGTCGCAGGTGGATACCACCTTCGGAAGGCCCCCACGGTGGCCTGGCCCGCGATCGGGGCCCACCGACGTGTTCTGCTGCATGCGCAGGGGGTTTCCTCTCGACACCGGCCACCCCGGAGCCTTACAGAGGCCGGCATGGAGGGAAAGAGTTCCCCCACGACACAGGCCCCGATCGCGGGCCAGGCCACCGTGGGGGCCTCCAACCCCCCCCAGGGCCGGATCCCCTCGCGCATCCCCGAGGACCCTGCTAACCGACCTCCAAGCTAGGTCCCGCCGGTATGGACCTTGTCCATTTCACGCTGGCGGGACATGCCAAAAACGGGTGGCCGCTTGGCCTATCGGTGCCTGGAACCATCCCCCCCCCCGGCGATTCTCCCACCCAGCGTGGGGGCGGAGAATCCGGGCAGCACGGTAGCATTGTGGATAGCACAATCGCTTCACAGCTCCAGGGTCCCAGGTTCGATTCCGGCTTGGGTCACTGTCTGTGCGGAGTCTGCACATCCTCCCCGTGTGTGCGTGGGTTTCCTCCGGGTGCTCCGGTTTCCTCCCACAGTCCAAAGATGTGCAGGTTAGGTGGATTGGCAATGATAAATTGCCCTTAGTGTCCAAAATTTCCCTTAGTGTTGGGTGGGGTTACTGGGTTATGGGGATAGAGTGGAGGTGTTAACCTTGGGTAGGGTGCTCTTTCCAGGAGCCGGTGCAGACTCAGTGGGCCGAATGGCCTCCTTCTGCACTGTAAATTCTATAATAATTCTATAATCCCGCCCTTGAGGTGTAATTTTGCAAAGCATGGGGGGGGGAGCTAATCTGGGGTGGGACTGTAAAACAGAAGTAGCAATTCCATGTCCCGTGCTTTTGTCTATCATGGCTCGCTGCTCAGAGTAAAGCTTCACAAAATTACGCCCTCTACTGCCATGCTATTAATGCTTTCAAGCAATAGCCAGATAATTATCTGGTTGGGAACATAATTCGGAAAGCAGACAAAAATATAGGGCGAGGTAATTAATAGTAAATGAGACATTGATGGTTCCTGTCTGTTTGGGCTGGAGGAAGGAGTGTTGACTATGGAGAGCAGCCAACCAGTTTTGGATCATGCAACTGAATAAATATTTGAATTTGTGCTTGATTGCTTTTAGTGCCCATGGAAGGAGAATTTTCTGTCAAGAGATTAAATAAATGAGCTGGAGTACATCATAGGATAGAAGGTCTGGAGGGAGAAGACATAAAGGCCAAATAATCTTTCTGCTTACATCTCACTTCATTATGTTTTTACCTTTATCTTCCATGTTTCAGATTTATTTTTAAAGTGTTCCCTTGTTGAAAATTTGTGGAGGGAATCAACAACTATTTACGGATGATTCTAAAGGTGCTTGATTGCATCTGGAGTGTTCATCATTGTAGTGTCAATACTTTCTGTTTTCCTCTTGTCCAGTTAACACAGACATTAAATAAATTATGCTGCAACCAATTCCACAACACTTTCTCCAGAGTCAACAGAAAAAAAAGAAAAGAGCAAAGGCTGGAAATATAATGTAAAAACAGAAACAGTTGGAAATACGTAAGAACATAAGAACTAGGAGCAGGAGTCGGCCATCTGGCCCACGAGCCTGCTCCGCCATTCAATAAGACCATGGCTGATCTTTTTGTGGACTCAGCTTCAGTTTCCCGCCCGAACACCATAACCCTTAATTCCTTTGCTGTTCAAAAATCTATCTATCTTTACTCGAAAAACATTTAACGAGGTAGCCTCAAATGGTTCACAGAGCAGGGAATTCCACAGGTTCACAACTATTTGGGTGAAGACGTTCCTCCTCAATTTAGTCCTAAATCTGCTCCCACCTATTTTGAGGCTATGTCCCCTAGTTCTAGTTTCATCCGCCAATGGAAACAACCTCCCTGCTTCTATCTTAACTATTCCCTTCATAATTTTATAGGTTTCTATAAGATCCCCCCTCATTCCTCTGAATTCCAATGAGTATAGTCCCAGTCTACTCAGCCTGTCTTCAAAAGCCAATCCCCTCAACTCCGGAATCCACCATCCACAAAAATAAATGTTTATTTAGTTGGTATGCTCCAGCAGGACAGAAACCTTCAGAATTGAGGTGCGTGGATGATAATATCGATTAGAATAGAGGGCAGAAAAATCCACAAATGATGCATGAAGTACCCTACAGGAATGAGGTGGCAGAATGCTCTTGTCTATTTATATGCTGACTAATTTCTTCTCTAATGTACTTCCCTTCACATTGCTAGCAACCCCTTCATTCCTCCACACTTTTATCCTAGGCCAAGCATAGTAAAGGGTTGGGTTGTCTTTTGAGTATCAGCATTATCTCATTCAGGTGTAGTAACTCTCGTGAGCCAGAATTATCCACAAATAAGGGGCGAAATTCTCCGCCCCCCACGACGGGTGGGAGAATAGCGGGAGGGCCTTCCCGACTTTTTTGACGCCCTCCCGCTATTCTCCCCCCCCCCCCCCCCCCCCCCGCCGAAATCCCGACAAGAATCGCTGCCGCCGTTCTTTTACGGCCGGCAGCGATTCTCAGCTGTTAGAAGGGCCGAAGTCCCAGCCCTTTACGACCTTTTTACGAACGGCAAACACACCTGGTCCTGCCGTTCGTAAAAACGTCGTGACAAACTCGCAAAAAATAACCATGGCACCGATTGGCACGGCAGTACCACGGCCGTGCCAAGGGTGCCATGGGCCCGCGATCGGTGCCCACCGATCGCGGGCAGCGGGCCCGATGCCCGCGCACTATTTGTCCTTCCGCCGCCCCGCAGTATCAATACGTGGGGCGGCTGAGGGGCAACCCAGCCCGCGCATGCGCGGGTTTCGCGCAAAAACGCGATGACGTCACCCGCGCATGCGCGGGTGGAGTCTTCCCACCTGCGCATGCGCGGCTGACGTCATATGACGCGTCAGCCGGCGCTAACTCCGGCAAGCGGGCTTAACGATTTTCGTTAAGCCCGATTTGTCAGAGCCTCCGACGTCGGGCTGCTAGCCCCGACGGGGGACCAGAATCGGTCCCCCGTCGGGAAGGGGCGCGCTGCCGTAAAACCCGCCCGGGTTTTACGGCAGTTTTACGATTTCTCCCGTTTTGGGAGAATTTCGCCCAAGAACTTGATAATGATGCCTGAGCTAGAAGCCTGCCTCAATGGAAAGATATTTTTTCCTAATAAATTGCACACAGGATTAAACATTGACCATACTCGGGCTGAAGAGCAGAATCAACACTTCCTGGGAATCTCCATATGAAAATCCCTGACATGCTGACAAAGGTCTAAACTGAAACATGCCGACAGATTTGAGTGACGGAAGTGGCCTGCTGGAGGGGTAAGCCCTTTGATGAATGCTGCACTTCAGCAGAAAAGCCAATTTAAGATTATTCACTGCCACGCTTTTTATATTATTCACTCCTTTCAAACTGTGCAGAGAAAATGATTCCATCCAGTCTTTTTCTCCACCAGCTTTGCTATGGCATATTCAAATTTGAATAGAATAGAGTAGAATCTCTACAGTGCAGAAGGGGGCAATTTGGTTCATTGAGTCTGCATCGACCCTTCGAAAGACCACCTGACCTAGGTGCAATCCCCCACCCTACCCCTGTAACCCCACCCAATTTTGGGACACTGAGGGGCAATTTAACAAGGACCAGAGGGGTACTAATAGCCTGGGGGGGAGGTTTGCTAATGCTCTTCGGGAGGGTTTAAACTAGTTCAGCAGGGGATTGGGAACCTGAATTCTAGCTCCAGTACACAAGAAGCTGAGAGTAGTGAGGTCATGAGTAAGGTTTCAAAGTTGCAGGAGTGTACCGGCAGGAAGGAAGGTGGTTTAAAGTGCATCTACTTCAATGCCAGGAGCATCCGGAATAAGGTGGGTGAGCTTGCGGCATGGGTTAGTACCTGGGACTTCGATGTTGTGGCCATTTCGGAGACATGGGGCAAAATTCTCCCCTACCCGGCGGGGCGGGGGATCCCGGTGTCGCGGAGTGGCGCCAACCACTCCGGCGTCGGGCCTCCCCAAAGGTGCGGAGTTCTCCGCACCTTTAGGGGCCAAGCCCTCACATTGAGGGGCTAGGCCCGTGCCGGAGCGGTTGGCACCACACCGACTGGCACCCAAACCGGCTCCAGTGGCCTTTGACGGCCACCGCCGGGGCTGGCCGAAAGGCCTTCGCCTGTTCGCGCATGCGCCGGTGCGTCAGCTGCCGCTGCGTCACCACCTCCGCCTCCGCCATGGTGGAGGCGGTGGCGGTGGTGGTTGAAAAAGAGTGCCCCCACGGCACTGGCCCGCCCGCCAATCGGTGGGCCCTGATTGCGGGCCTGGCCACCGTGGGGGCACCCCCCGGGGTCCGATTGCCCCAGGACCCCGGGGGCCCGCTTGCATCGCCGACACAGAGGTGGTTGAAACCACGGCAGCGGGAGAGGCCTCTCAGCGGCGGGACTTTGACCCATCTGGGCCGGAGAATAACGGCAGCACAGAAACCCGTAGCCTCCCGTCGGCCCCCGCCATTCTCTGAGGCGGGCGGCGGGATTGGCGGCACGCTGACTTTTTGAGGGTGGGAGAATTCTGGACATGGCGGGGGCGGGATTTTCGGCCGCCCTGGGCGATTCTCCGACCCTGCTGGGGGTCGGAGAATTTCGCCCATGGATAGAGCAGGGCGATATTTCAGTAAGCTCAGGGAAGGTGGTAAGAGAGGGGGAGGGGTGGCATTGTTAGTCAAGGACAGTATTACGGTGGCTGAGAGGACATTTGATGAGGAGTCGAATACTGAGGTAGTATGGGCTGAGTTAAGAAACAGTAAAGGAGAGGTCACCCTGTTAGGGGTTTTCTATAGGCCTCCAAAAAGTTCCCGAGATGCAGAGGATAGGATTGCAAAGATGATTCTGGATAGGAGCGAAAGTAACAGGGTAGTTGTTATGGGGGACTTTCCAAATATTAACTTTCCAAATATTTAACTTTCCAAATATTGACTGGAAACACTGTAGTTCGAGTACTTTAGATGGGTCCGTTTTTGTCCAATGTGTGCAGGAGGATTTCCTGATGCAGTATGTAGATAGGCCAACGAGAGGCGAGGCCATATTGGATTTGGTACTGGGTAATGAACCAGGACAGGTGTTAGATTTGGAGGTAGGTGAGCACTTTGGTGATAGTGACCACAATTCGATTACGTTTACTTTAGTGATGGAAAGGGATAGGTATAAACCGCAGGGCAAGAGTCATATCTGGGGGAAAGGCAATTATGATGCGATGAGGCAAGACTTAGGATGCATCGACTGGAGAGGAAAACTGCAGGAGATGGGCACAATGGAAATGTGGAGCATGGTCAAGGAACAGCTACTGCGTGTCCTTGATAAGTATGTATCTGTTAGACAGGGAGGAAGTGGTCGAGTGAGGGAACCATGGGTTACTAAAGCAGTTGAAACACTTGTCAAGAGGAAGAAGGAGGCTTATGTAAAGATGAGACATGATGGTTCAGAGTTACAAATTAGTTACGCTTGAGAGTTACAAATTAGCTAGGAAGGCTCTAAAGAGAGAGCTAAGAAGAGCCAGGCGAGGACATGAGAAGTCTTTGGCAGGTAGGATCAAGGATAACCCTAAAGCTTTCTATAGATATGTCAGGAATAAAAGAATGACTAAGGTAAGAGTAGGGCCAGTCAAGGACAGTAGTGGGAAGTTGTGCGTGGAGTCCGAGGAGATAGGAGAGGTGCTAAATGAGTATTTTCCATCTGTATTCAGACAGGAAAAAGACAAAGTTGTCGAGGAGACTACTGAGATAAGCTGCAGAGCTGGGCTGACAGGTGGCAAATGGAGTTTAATGCAGAAAAGTGTGAGGTGATTAATTTTGGAAGGAATAACAGGAAGACAGAGTACTGGGCTAATGGTAAGATTCTTGGTAGTGTGGACAAGCAGAGAGATCTCGGTGTCCATGTCCATAGATCCCTGAAAGTTGCCACCCAGGTTGAGAGGGTTGTTAAGAAGGCGTACGGTGTATTAGCTTTTATTGGTAGAGGAATTGAGTTTCGGAGCCATGAGGTCATGTTGCAGTTGTACAAAACTCTGGTGCGGCCGCATTTGGAGTATTGCGTGCAGTTCTAGTCGCCACATTATATGAAGGATGTGGAAGCATTGGAAAGGGTACAGAGGAGATTTACAAGGATGTTGCCTGGTATGGAGGGAAGATCTTATGAGGAAAGGCTGAAGGACTTGAGGCTGTTTTCGTTAGAGAGAAGAAGATTAAGAGGTGACTTAATTGAGCCATACAAGATGATCAGAGGATTAGATAGGATGAACATTGAGAACCTTTTTCCTCGGATGGTGATGTCCAGCACGAGGGGACATAGCTTTAAATTGAGGGGAGATAGATATAGGACAGATGTCAGAGGTAGGTTCTTTACTCAGTGAGTAGTAAGGGCGTGGAATGCCCTGTCTGCAACAGTAGTGGACTCGCCAACACTAAACGCATTCAAATGGTCATTGAAATGAAATGAAAATCGCTTATTGTCACGAGTAGGCTTCAATGGTGTACTGTGAAAAGCCCCTAGTCGCCACATTCCGCCGCCTGTCCGGGGAGGCTGGTACGGGAATCGAACCGTGCTGCTGGCCTGCTTGGTCTGCTTTCAAAGCCAGCGATTTGGCCCAGTGAGCTAAATATTGGATAGGCATATGGACGATAAGGGAATAGTGTAGAGGGACTTTAGAAGGGTTTCACAGGACGGAGCAACATCGAGGGCCGAAGGGCCTGTACTGCGCTGTAATGTTCTATGTTCTAAGGGCTCTAAGGGGCTCTAAGGGCTCTAAGACCCTAAGGGGTTCTAAGGGGCAGCAGGGTAGCCTGGTGGTTAGCATAAATGCTTCACAGCTCCAGGGTCCCAGGTTCGATTCCCGGCTGGGTCACTGTCTGTGTGGAGTCTGCACGTCCTCCCCCTGTGTGCGTGGGTTTCCTCCGGGTGCTCCGGTTTCCTCCCACAGTCCAAAGATGTGCGGGTTAGGTGGATTGGCCATGCTAAATTGCCCGTAGTGTCCCAATAAAAAAAAAAGTAAGGTTAAGGGGGGGTTGTTGGGTTATGGGTATAGGGTGGATACGTGGGTTTGAGTAGGGTGATCATGGCTCGGCACAACATTGAGGGCCGAAGGGCCTGTTCTGTGCTGTACTGTTCTATGTTCTATGTTCTATGTTCTAAGGCCAATCCACCTAGCCGGCACATCTTGGGACTGTGGAAGGAAACTGGAGCACTCGGAGGAAACCCACGCACACAGGGGGAGAATGTGCAAGCTCCACACAGACACTAACCCAGGGTCAGAATCGAACCTGGGTCCTTGGCGCTGTGAGGAAGCAATGCGAATCACTGTGCCACCATCCCGTCCTCCTGAATTGCTAGAAAATATGGAAGAATTCTATTGACAATGAGATCAGTACTTCAGGAAACTGGGCTAATTTGTCAACAATGGTATTTGCTGAGAAACCTTCAGTGTAAACCTGGGTGACATTGTGGAACACTCTGACTTCGGCACCAAGTTTTTGTGTGATGTTTGTGAAACTTTGTGATATTCATGTTTAATTCCAAACCCTCAGAAGTGGGAATAGTCCAGTGGGTATATACTGTATTCCTGCAGTTGGTGCACAATAAGCCTTTTAATATTACTGAAGGTAATATTTTAAGGAGGTGTGAAATATTTATACAGAATGTTTTGTTTATTAAATTTATATGGTCATCATATCGCTTAATTCCTATCACTGTAAAAGATGAATATTGTCAAAATGGAACATTCCTGTCTGAATAATCGTTGAGTGATAAGGCTCACTTTGTATTGCACTTCAGAACTGAAAAGTTGCTGGTATTTAGTACAGTGTTTGAGAAAGGTGCCTCATCTCTATTTCCTGCAGTAGACCCTAAATGGATCTTCAGCAAAAGAGCGAGTTCTCCAAAAACTTTCCTCCGAGGCATTCTTCAGAACTTGAGAAAATGTTTTTGTCTGGAAGTCAGAACTACTTCATTGGATTAACATGAGAGAAAGACCCTTTTGTGTTTTTCCAAACTGCACGCACGCTGGTCAATAAAATGTCCGCACTCTTTTGGGATCGTCACAAGAAACAACGCTGTTTTTAACTAGAACGGCAAATGTAGATCATAGAGCCTTGAGTCAAATTAGTTTCCAAATATGCTTTGCTAACAGCCTTCTCCTGAACTAACACAACGAATCAATGTTCACAAAGCAAAATTTATCATGATTTCTCTTTCGAACTGTTTCAAATATTTATATTGATAAGTGCTCCCAATTCCATCCCAAGTGCTTTAGTATACATTTTGTATCATGGCGTTTTTCTTCTTAAATGTCAGCATGCGTAAATCATATTGAAAGGCAGCAGCAACATAAGAAGAAAGAGAATCACATCCCACCACAATGAAAAATGACTGCTTTTAAGATAAGGTTTTTTTGCCTGCAAGCCAAAGTGAAGTGTGGCACTAAAAATGTCATTAGCAGCTGAGGGAGATCCATCTGAGTTTTCAGTAGATGTATGGGAAATTAAATTGTTATTTTTGGTTAAAACAACGAAACGTTATTAGGAAATGTCTGAAACAACACCTTGCATCGTGATAAAGAAATGCGCAGCCATTCACAAAGCACCTTCAATAATATATTAACAATTGTTCAGAAGCTAATAATCCATTGACTTCGAACCGGGCACAGAGCTTCATGTCCAGTAAATATATGTCAGGAATTGATTGCATTTGCCTGATAATTTTTGAGCAGCATATACAATTTCCAAATGTGTGCTTCCATTTGATGCAGTCTTAACTAAAGGATGCTCCAGACTCTGAAATGAGTTCAATGTGTTTATTGAACTATTAACACAGTTCTCATATGAGCTTGACTCTCTGCTAATCTGACTGTAGTAACTCAGTCTAACTGTACCAGCTTGCTCTAAGCCACGTGCTGGGGTGTGATGCTGCTGATAAACCCTGTCTAACTCTCTAGATGTCTGTCTGTGGAAAGAGGCAGGGTGTGAGTGCCTCATCCCTTTTATAGTGTTTATGTCATGTCCCCTTGTGGTGATGCCACCTCTGAGTGTCCAGACTGCCCATTGGCTGTGTCCTATTCTGAGTGTTCATTGGTTGCATGTGTGTATATCACGACAACGGTCACACCCTGTAAATTAAGGACCTCAAATTCGGTCAGTGGTCGGGGACAGCAGGGTGTGCTGAAAGTGAGACAGGTAGAGGGATCTTGAATTCAGGAACAGAGGAGCCTCAGCTCTTGCCTTGTCCTCCAGATATGAGGTACTTTCTCCCTGTGTGGATGAGGAAAAGGGCTGTAAGGAGGATGAGCAAGCCAACGACTGCACTGTGGTACAGGAGGCTATTCAAGCTGGGGGAGCAAAAAATAAGTGGTAGTCATAGGGGATTCTATAATTGGGGGACAGACTTTGTAAGCAGGACCGAGAGTCCCACATGGTCGGTTGCCTGTCCTGTGCCAGGGTGGGGGACATCTCTGACCGGCTTGAAAAGATATTGGAGCGGGAGGGGGAGGATCCAGTTGGTGTGGTCCACATTGGGACAAACAACATAGGCAAGACTAGGAAAGAGGACCTGCTGGGGGATTACCAGGCACTAGTAACAAAATGTAAAAATAGGTCCTCAAGGGTCATAATGTCTGGACTACTACCCGAGCCACATGCAAATTGGCATAGGGATGAAAAAATTAGGGAAGTAAACACATAGCTAAAGGAGTGTAGGAAGAAGGGGTTCCATTCCATGGGGCACTGGCATCAGTATTGGGACAGGAGGGATCTGTACCATTGGGATGGTCTCCACCTGAACCGATCTGGGTCCAGTGTTCTAACGAAAAGGATAAATTGGGTGGTCTCAAGGATTTTCCACTAGTAAGTGGGAGGAAAGGAAGCTTACACTACAGGAAGTTAAACAGTTAATGGGAAGCAGCAAGTTAGCACTTGGCAAGGAGGGTTCAACTATATCGTAAGTTATAAAAAAAGGAAGAACTCAGGAGATGTTATGAATGGAGGTATTGGATTCAAAAGGAAGGTATTAAAACGAGCATAAAGGCACTTTACCTGAATGCTTGTAGCATTCATAGAATCATATAATTTACGGTGCATAAGGAGGCCATTGAGCCCATCGAATCTGCACTGGTCCTTGGAAAGACCACACAACTTAAGACCACGTTCCATCCTATCCTCGTAACCCAGTAACACTACCAATTCGAAACAAAATAAATAATTTCACGGCACAAATCATCGCAAATGACTATGATTTAGTGGTTGCATGACGGTCACTACTGGGAGTTAAATATCCAGGAGTGTCAGACTATTCGGAATGTAAGGGAAGTTGTGTAGCACTGATATTTAAGGATGTCGTCAGGGCAATAGTTAGAGGTGATATAAGTTGGGGCTGGTTTTAGGTCACTTGGCTAAATCGCTGTCTTTTAAAGCAGACCAAGCAGGCCAGCAGCACGGTTTGATTCCCGTACCAGCCTCCCCGGACAGGCGCCGGAATGTGGCGACTAGAGGCTTTTCACAGTAACTTCATTGAAGCCTACTCGTGACAATAAGCGATTTTCATTTTCATTTTTCATTTTCAAGTTCGATAAAGAAAAAGGTTGAATCCATTTGGTGGAAATTAGAAATACTGAGGAGAAAAGGTCACTGATAGGCATAGTTTATAGGTCACCATATCGTAAGATTAAAGTGGGCTTGGCAATAAACTAAGAAATAACTGATGCATGTAAAAATGGTACAGCAATTATCATTAAAAAATTAGCAAATCGACATGTGATTTTAATCTAGATGTCGATTGGTCAAACCAGGTAGGTCAGGGCAGCCTTTAGGAGGGGTTCATAGAATGTGGGCAGGATTCTCCAAACCAACGCCGGGTCGGAGATTCGCTGGGGGTCGGCGTGATTCCCGCACCCATCGTCCACCTAATTCTCCGACCCCCCATTAGGGGTGGAGGGGGTGGAGGGGGGTGAGGGGGCGAGTGCCGGGGGTGGGGGGGGGAGGAGCGAGTGCCGGGGAGGGGGGAGAGGGCGAGTGCTAGGGGGGCAGGGCGAGTGCCGAGGTGGGTGGAGAGGGTGAGTGCTGGGGAGGGGCGGGGCGAGTGCCGAGGTGGGTGGAGAGGGTGAGTGCTGGGGAGGGGCGGGGCGAGTGCCGATGTGGGTGGAGAGGGTGAGTGCTCGGGAGGGGGGGGCGAGTGCCTATGTGGGTGGAGAGGGTGAGTGCTGGGGAGGGGCGACAAGTGCCAGGGAGGGGGGCGAGTGCCGGGGAGGAGGGGCAAGTGCCGGGGAGGGAGGGCAAGTGCCGGGGTGAGGGGAGAGGACGAGGAAGGTCGTCCGCCTGGCCAGGTGCCAGCCTCCAACAGTCGCGTCCATGCAGCCCATGGTACCTGGCTGCGTGGAGGGGGGGACGGGGGGTGGCGGGGGTATGGGCAATGATGACATGTCATCTTTCCCCCCCCCAACCCCTACCCCCTGCAGGTGATTATGTTTGCTGATCAGCCAGCGATTTTGGCCGCCGTGGCTGCAGCCGCACTTCTACATGTTGTCCTGGGGGAGCAGGAGCATGCCAGGGAGGAGCCGCAGGCTGCCGTAGAGGAGTGTGCCGCAGATGGGCAGGTGTCAGCCGCCCAGGCTGGAGGGCCGCCCGCCCGACAGGACGAGGAGGAGGACGAGGTGGTTGCACCACGGCGATGGAGACGCCCGAGGAGGCCCCATGTTGACCTGCCCCGTTCGTCGTACCAGGTCCTCACGGTCCGGGCATGCAGGAGGAGACTCCGGATGAGCCAGGAAACCGTGGCGCACATCTACCACCTAATAGCACACCTGGCACCCCGTGGCACTGGGGGGGGGACACCCTCTCCCCGCGTCTGTCAATGTTACAGTGGCGCTGGCTGAACTTTTATGCCACGGGGTCATTCCAGGCGCCGAGTCGGGACCTGTCTGGCATCTCGCAGGCATCGGTGAACCGGAGCATCCGGGCAGTGACAGACGCCCTTTATGTCATTGCAGACTGCTACATCCAGTTCCCTGTGGACAGGGCCAGCCAGGATGCCCGGGCAGCGGGCTTCACTGCCATGGCCGGGTTTCCCATGGTCCAGGGGGTGATCGATGGGATGCACGTCACCGTGCGGCCACCTGCAGCTAACAGGGCCGTATTCACGAATAGGAAGGGGACCTGTTCCACGAACATTCAGGTGGTCTGCGACCACCGCATGATGATCCTGCACGTCTGCGTCCGGTACCCAGGATGTGTACATGACTCATACATATTGGCGCAGTCCTACATCCCCCCGGCATGTTCGAGGGACGCCAACCTGGCTGAGTGGCTGGATGCTGGGCGACAGGGGTTACCCGTTGTGGTCGTGGCTGATGACGCCTATACGGAAGCCACAGACTGACACGGAGAACAGCTACAATAATGCCCATGCAGTGACCAGGGGTGTGATAGAGAAGTGCTTTGGCCTGCTAAAAATGCGTTTCAGGTGCCTGGACCGCTCTACATGGGCCCTCCAGTTCCCGCCAGATAGGGTCGGCCGCATCGTTGTGGTGTGCCGCGTCCTGCACAACATAGCCCAGCAGAGGGGCGATGTGCCGCAGGCAGAGGAGGGAGGAGTGGAGGAGCAGCAAGACGAGGCGCAGTCCTCCCCAGCTGAGGAGGATGGGGGCAATGGTCAGGACAGACAGGCTGGACATGGGCAGGAGGCTGCTCACCATTACCGTCTGGGCCAGCGGGCACAGGACAGGCTGATAGCCGCCCTGTTCATTGACTAGGGGGGCGTGAGAATCGCCGAGTATGGGCACAGACCGCACACCACGGCACCAGCTGACCACACTCACCCCCCCTACCCACCCACCACCAACACCCTCACCCCCCGCCACCCACCCACCACCAACCACCCCCACCCCACCCGCATGCACACCACCCCTCCATTGCACATCCACCTGCGGCACGACGGGCTGGGCTCACACGGGTGGCGGTGGAGGCATGTCTATTGCCGGCCATGGAGGATGATGACGACATGCTCTGCGATGAGCTCCTGGCTCTACATCGTTGGACAATATCTGACCCATGGCCACGGTACCACCCTCTGCCCGGACCATCCCTGCACGCGGCCGTGACACTGCAGCGCACGGTCCCGTTCTCTGCCCAGGGGGATGGCGAGGGCGACCCGGGGGGAGGGGGCGCACACTCACCTGTGGCCGATGTAATACCACCTCTCACACACACACTGGCACTCACCTCATACCATACCCCCGCACGCTTCGGACAGAGCACAAAGGCAGATTAGTATGTGTGAAAGTGATTTTAATGACAAACAGTCCATACACGTGCCCTAGCCCCTATACCTCATCTGTGCCCTGCACCCGTGCCAACTTACTCAGTGTCTAATTGTTTGGCCTTACAGGCCCTTTGACTACGCCGAGGTGGTTCCCCAGCTGGTACAGCAGAACTGGAGGTGGACTCCTGTGATTCCGGCCCTGTGACTCAGGATCCCTTTGGCAGCCGTTTCCTGGGGCGGCCCGGGCTAGATGGGCCAGACTGCGGCTCGGGCGACTGGGATGGCGGGCTGCCAGCCTGTCCTGCCTGCTGCCCACCAGATGCACCTGGGACGGAAGGGGGGGAGTCCGAGGCACCGCGGTGTTCCGGGACCTCCCCTACAGGGGGACTCGGGACGGGCCTCAGCACCTCCTACTCCCTCGGGGAGCCGGATGGCCCTCGGGCCTCTACATGGGTCGGAGGTGCGAACGGACCGGCCATCCAACGCCCCCGACACCTGGCGCTGCCAGTCCTGGAGGCCCGCCCTGGTATCAACAAGGGTCTGCAAGTTTGCAGCCATGGAGCTCAGGGAGTTGGCCATCCCTGTCTGTGTCTGGGCGATGCTGGACAGCACATTGGCAATGGCGCCGATACCCTCAGCAATGGCCTGCTGAGACTGGGCCACGGCGTTGAGCGCATCTGCCACTGGCTCTGGCTCATGGTTTCCTGTGAGAGGTCAACCATGTCCTGGGCCACAGACGCCGCCTGCACGGAAAGCCCCAGGCCTTGCATACTACTCCCATGTCTGACACGGTCGCACCCATTGCCTTTACCGTGGACGCCACCCGTGCGGTTTCGGCCTGGGTGGCACGCATGACCGGCACCACTCCCAGCTCCTGGACACGGGTGGACTCCTCCACCTGCGCCTGCAGCCGGCCGTCACCACCTTTGATCGTCCCTGGTTCGGTGACTGCATCGGATCTATAGGTGGGTGTGGTAACTCCAGGAACCCAGGACCCATCTGGGCGGCTGATGTTTGCTTGCGCCAGGATGCCCTCCGACCTCCCGGCCCCTCTGCTACTCCTACTTCCACCTGCTGTACCGGTACGGCTGTGTTGTGCGCACCAGTGAGTGTACCAGAAGCCTCATCACTAAAGTGCCCAACCGAGGTGAGTGTCTCTGCGATGATGGAGGGTTTTGGAGAAAGCAGTGGCATTGGGTCGTGTGCATCATCCGCTGGTCCCATTCATGGTCCCCTGGGGTGGCGGTTCATGCCCACTCGTCCGCTGTGTGTCACTGTCCTGTCTTTCGGTGTCATGTGTGTCAGTGTCCCGGGTAGGGGTGTCCTGGGTAGGAGTGTCCTGGGTAGGGCTGTCCTGGGTAGTGGTGTCCTGGGTAGGGGTGTCCTGGGTAGGGGTGTCCTGGGTAGGGGTATCCTGGGTAGGGCTGTCCTGGGTAGGGCTGTCCTGGGTAGTGGTGTCCGGGGTAGGGCTGTCCTGGGTAGGGCTGTCCTGGGTAGGGCTGTCCTGGGTAGGGCTGTCCTGGGTAGGGGATCCTGTGTAGGGCTGTCCTGGGTAGCGGTGTCCTGGGTAGCGGTGTCCTGGCTCGGCTGCGACAGGGGCCTGTGACTGCTCCCCTCGTCGCTGGGTGTCACACGCCTGCGTCGCCGTACTCGCACGAGACCGGGGCATCGTCTCCGTGTTGCTTCGGGCCTGTCCCTGTCACGTGGCCACCCTGGGGCAACATGTGGACGCCGCATGCCGGAGGGGCCATTCCTGTCCCTGTCTCGTAGCCGCCCTGGAGCGCCCTGCGGGCGGTCGGCATCGGCGGGGATGGGTGCCTCGACGTTTGGTCCTGCAATACACAATACAGCCTGCATGGTTAGACACGTGGGCGGTGATCGGGTGATATGGGGAGGGGTGATATTGGGGAGGGGGGTTATGGAATATATGGGGGAGGGGGATATGGGGGAGGGATAAGGGGGAGGGGGGATATGGGGGATAAGGCGGAGGGAGGATATGGGAGGGGGGATATAGGGGATATGGGAGAGGGGGGATATGGGGGAGAGGGATATGGGGTATATGGGGGGGGATATGGGGAGGGGGACATGGGAGATATAGGGGAGGGGGATATGGTGGATATGGGGGAGGGGGGACATGGGTAGATATGGGGGAGGGGGATATTGGGGGAATGGGGACGTGACATGGGGGGTCTCACTTGGTTGTGCGCCCCCCCCCATCGGCAACCTCCTGGTCCTTGGGTGCACCTGCCTGTTCCAGGGCCCTCTCCTCATGAACGGTGAGTGGTCTCTCATCAGCTGTGCCCCCTCCACTCGACTCATGCTCCCTGTTGTTGTGTGCGCGCTTCTCCTGTGGGGGCGGGAGGGGGGGGGGGTGGTGACAGGGATAAAGGGCACCAGTGTTAGGCAGGGATATACATGCAAGCCAGTGGTTGTGCGTATATTGGCATAGGTGCGCAGCACATTTGGGTTAGGGTTAGGGTTGGTTGCACCTGGGGGTATGCCGCACATCGGGGGGCGGGGGGGAGGGCTACTCACCCTGGCTGCCCTGACAAGGTAATTCACCTTGTTGTGGCATTGTGCGTCTGCCCTTGGTGTTACAGCCACAGCGTTGACGGCCTCTGACACCCCCCTCCACAGGTGCCGGCTGAGGCATGGGGCAATCCTGCGGCTGTGTCCGGGATACAGGGCCACCCTCCTCTGCTCTACTACGTCCAGGAGAGCGCCTCGAAGTCGTGCTCCTGGAACCTTGGGGCTGCGCGGCGGGCGGCCATCTTGTCAGACCTCCGGGGGGGGGGGGGGGGGGGGAGGCGGCATCTTTTGTGCTGTGACACCGCCTGGTGTCATTGATGCCGTGCATCCGTGGCGGGTGGCGCCGCCACGAATGGCGTCACACCATGACTAGCCCATTCCGGGCCGGAGAATTTGCGCCATTTGGGGGGGCCCTGACGCCAGAGTGATCCACAATGTTTTTGGCGCCGGGTCCCGGCCATCGCGCCAATTATCGGAGAATCCCGCCCTGTATCTGTCATAGTTTCCTGGAACATTATGTAATGGAACCTACGAGGGAGCAAGCTATCGTAGTACTGGTCCTGTGTAATGAGACAGAAATAATTAATGATCTCATAGTTAGGGATCTTCTCTGAAAGAGCAATCATAATATGGTTGAATTTAAAATACAGATGAAGTGTGAGAAGATAAAATCCAATAGCAGTGTCTTGTGCTGAAACAAAGGAGACTACAATGGGAAGTGGGAGGCATTATCTAGGGGAGATTGTGAGCAAAGACTTTGTGGTGGGACAATTGCGGAACAGTGGAGGACTTTCAATTAGATTTTTCACAGTGCTGAGAAATGTATATACCGGTAAAAAGGAAGGAGTGTAGGAAAAAGGATAATTAGCCATGGAAATAAAGGAAGGTATCAAATTGAAAGAAAATGCATATTAAGTGACAAAGATTAGTCAGAAACGAAAGGATTGGGGAATCTTTAAAGGTCAACAGAAAGCCACGAATAAAGCTATAAAGAAAAGTAAGATAGATTATGAGAGCAAACTAGCTCAAAATATAAAAACAGATAGCAAACGTTTCTACAAATATATAAAACGAAAAAGAATAGTTAAGGTAAACATTGGTCCTTTAAAGGATGAGAAGGGGGATTTAATAATGGAAAATGAGGAAATGGCTGAGGCATTGAACAGGTATTTTGTGTCAGTCTTCACAGTGGAAGACACAAATAACATGCCAATAATTGTTGGCAAGGAGGCTGCGGCAGGTGGGGGACCTAGAAACAATCATTGCCAGTAAGGGGGTAGTGTTGGGAAAGCTAATGGGACAAAAGGTAGACAAGTAGCGGAGTCTGCACGTCCTCCCCGTGTGTGCGTGGGTTTCCTCCGGGTGCTCCGGTTTCCTCCCACAGTCCAAAGATGTGCGGGATAGGTGGATTGGCCATGCTAAATTGCCCGTAGTGTCCTAATAGTAAGGTTAAGGGGGGGAGTTGTTGGGTTACGGGTATAGGGTGGATACGTGGGTTTGAGTAGGGTGATCATTGCTCGGCACAACATCGAGGGCCGAAGGGCCTGTTCTGTGCTGTACTGTTCTATGTTCTATGTTCTAAGTCTCCTGGCCCTGATGTAATGCATCCCAGGGTACTAAAGAGGTGACAGGCGAAATAGCAAATGCGCCCGTGATAATTTACCAAAATTCGCTGGACTCTGGGGTGGTTCCGGCAGATTGGAAAACAGCAAATGTGATGCCACTATTTAAAAGAGGAGGTAGACAAAAGGCGGGTAACTATAGGCCAGTGAGCTAACTTATGTAATGGGGAAAATACTTTAATCTATTGTTAGGGAAGAAATAGCAAGACATCTGGATAGAAATTTTCCCATTGGGCAGACGCAGCACAGGTTCATTAAAGGCAGGTCATGTTTGACTAATTTAGTGGAATTCTAATTTAGGCCATACAAGGACGGTGAACAATGAGGAACCAGTGGATGTGGTGTATCTGGAGTTCCAGAAGGCATTTGATAAGTTGTCACACAAAGGTCTGCTACATAAGATAAAGGCGTGTGACATTATGGGTAATGCATTAGCATGGAGAGAGGATTGGTTAACTGACAGAAAGCAATGAGTGGGATAAATGGGTGTTTTTCTGGTTGGTGATTAATGGCTAATTTTATACCTCAGGGATCAGTGTTGGGCCCACAGTTGTTTACAATTTACATAGATGATCTGGAGTTGGGGACCAAGTGTAAT